>NW_024061142.1:344837-600762 GCF_016432855.1 Salvelinus namaycush
TCATAGTGTGGTTGTATATACGATGTACAGCTAACTAAGTGATGTTCAGTGTCCTATTCTGTCATAGTGGGGTTGTATCTACAGATGTACAGCTAACTAAGTGATGTTCAGTGTCCTATTCTGTCATAGGGTGGTTGTATCTAAAGATGTACAGCTAACTCAAGTGATGTTCAGTGTCCTATCTGTCATAGTGGTGGTTGTATCTACAGATGTACAGCTAACTAAGTGATGTTCAGTGTCTATTCTGTCATAGTGGTGGTTGTATCTACAGATGTACAGCTAACTAAGTGATGTTCAGTGTCCTATTCTGTCATAGTGGTGGTTGTATCTACAGATGTACAGCTAACTAAGTGATGTTCAGTGTCCTATTCTGTCATAGTGGTGGTTGTATCTACAGATGTACAGCTAACTAAGTGATGTTCAGTGTCCTATTCTGTCATAGTGGTGGTTGTATCTACAGATGTACAGCTAACTAAGTGGATGTCAGTGTCCTATTCTGTCATAGTGGTGGTTGTATTACAGATGTACAGCTAACTAAGTGATGTTCAGTGTCCTATCTGTCATAGTGGTGGTTGTATCTACAGATGTACAGCTACTAAGTGATGTTCAGTGTCCTATTCGTCATAGTGGTGGTTGTATCTACAGATGTACAGGCTAACTAAGTGATGTTCAGTGTCCTATTTGTCATAGTGGTGGTTGTATCTACAGATGTACAGCTAACTAAGTGATGTTCAGGTTCCTATTCTGTCATAGTGGTGGTTGTATCTACAGATGACAGCTAACTAGTGATGTTCAGTGTCCTATTCTGTATAGTGGTGGTTGTATCTACAGATGTACAGCTAACTAAGTGATGTTCAGTGTCCTATTCTGTCATAGTGGTGGTTGTATCTACAGATGTACAGCTAACTAAGTGATGTTCAGTGTCCTATTCTGTCATAGTGGTGGTTGTATCTACAGATGCACAGCTAACTAAGTGATGTTCAGTGTCCTATTCTGTCATAGTGGTGGTTGTATCTACAGATGTACAGCTAACTAAGTGATGTTCAGTGTCCTATTCTGTCATAGTGGTGGTTTATCTACAGATGTACAGCTAACTAAGTGATGTTCAGTGTCCTATTCTGTCATAGTGGTGGTTGTTATACAGATGCACAGCTAACTAAGTGATGTCAGTGTCCTATTTGTCATAGTGGTGGTGTGTATCTACAGATGCACAGCTAACTAAGTGATGTCCAGTGTCCTATTCTGTCATAGTGTGGTTGTATCTACAGATGTACAGCTAACTAAGTGATGTGTCAGTGTCCTATTCTGTCATAGTGGTGGTTGTATCTACAGATTACAGCTAACTAAGTGATGTTCGTGTCCTATTCTGTCATAGTGGTGGTTGTATCTACAGATGTACAGCTAACTAAGTGATGTTCAGTGTCCTATTTGTCATAAGTGGTGGTTGTATCTACAGATGTACAGCTAACTAAGTGATGTTCAGTGTCCTATTCTGTCATAGTGGTGGTTTGTATCTACAGATGTACAGCTAATAAGTGATGTTCAGTGTCCTTTCTGTCATAGTGGTGGTTGTAGTACAGTTACTAATGATGTTCAGTGTCCTATTCTGTCATAGTGGTGGTTGTATCTACAGATGTACAGCTAACTAAGTGATGTTCAGTGTCCTATTCTGTCATAGTGGTGGTTGTATCTACAGATGTACAGCTAACTAAGTGATGTTCAGTGTCCTATTCTGTCATAGTGGTGGTTGTATGTACAGTTAACTAAGTGATGTCCAGTGTCCTATTCTGTCATAGTGGTGGTTGTATCTACAGATGTACAGCTAACTAAGTGATGTTCAGTGTCCTATTCTGTCATAGTGGTGGTTGTATCTACAGATGTACAGCTAAACAAGTGATGTCAGTGTCCTATTCTGTCATAGTGGTGGTTGTATCTACAGATGTACAGCTAACTAAGTGATGTTCAGTGTCCTATTCTGTCATGTGGTGGTTGTATCTACAGATGTACAGCTAACTAAGTGATGTTCAGTGTCCTATTCTGTCATAGTGGTGGTTGTATCTACAGATGTACAGCTAACTAAGTGATGTTCAGTGTCCTATTCTTCTATAGTGGTGGTTGTATCTACAGATGTACAGCTAACTAAGTGATGTTCAGTGTCCTATTCTGTCATAGTGGTGGTTGTATCTACAGATGCACAGCTAACTAAGTGAGTCCAGTGTCCTATTCTGTCATTGGTGGTTTATCTACAGATGTACAGCTAACTAAGTGATGTCAGTGTCTATTCTGTCATAGTGGTGGTTGTATATAAGATGTACAGCTAACTAAGTGATGTTCAGTGTCCTATTCTGTCATAGTGGTGGTTGTATCTACAGATGTACAGCTAACTAAGTGATGTTCAGTGTCCTATTCTGTCATAGTGGTGGTTGTATCTACAGAATGTACAGCTAACTAAGTGATGTTCAGGGTCCTATTCTGTCATAGTGGTGGTTGTATCTACAGATGTACAGCTAACTAAGTGATGTTCAGTGTCCTATTCTGTCATAGTGGTGGTTGTATCTACAGATGTACAGCTAACTAAGTGATGTTCAGTGCCTCTTCTGTCATAGTGGTGGTTGTATCACAGATGTTACAGCTAACTAAGTGATGATGTCCAGTGTCCTATTCTTGTCATAGGGTGGTTGTATCTACAGATGTACAGCTAACTAAGTGATGTTCAGTGTCCTATTCTGTCATAGTGGTGGTTGGATATACAGATGTACAGCTAACAAGTGATGTCCAGTGTCCTATTCGTCATAGTGTGGTTGTATCTACAGATGTACAGCTAACTAAGTGATGTCCAGTGTCCTATTCTGTCATAGTGGTGGTTGTATCTACAGATGTACAGCTAACTAAGTGATGTCCAGTGTCCTATTCTGTCATAGTGGTGGTTGTATCTACAGATGTACAGTTAACTAAGTGATGCAAGTGTCCTATCTGTCTAGTGGTGGTTGTATTACAGATGTACAGCTATACTAAGTGATGTTCAGTGTCCTATTCTGTCATAGTGGTGGTTGTATCTACAGATGTACAGCTAACTAAGTGATGTCAGTGTCCTATTCTGTCATAGTGGTGGTTGTATCTACAGATGTACAGCTAACTAAGTGATGTTCAGTGTCCTATTCTGTCATAGTGGTGGTGTATCTACAGATGTACAGTAACTAAGTGATGTCAGTGTCTATTGTCATAGTGGTGGTTGTATCTACAGATGTACAGCAACTAAGTGATGTTCAGTGTCCTATTCTGTCATAGTGGTGGTTGTATCTACGATGTACAGCTAACATAAGTGATGTTCAGTGTTCCTATTCTGTCATAGTGGTGGTTGTATCTAACAGATGCACAGCTAAACTAAGTGATGTGTTCAGTGTCCATTCTGTCAAGTGGTGGTTGTATCTACAGATGTTACAGCTAACTAAGTGATGTTCAGTGTCCTATTCTGTCATAGTGGTGGTTGTATCTACAGATGTACAGCTAACTAAGTGATGTCCAGTGTCCTATTCTGTCATAGTGGTGGTTGTATCTACAGATGTACAGCTAACTAAGTGATGTTCAGTGTCCTATTCTGTCATAGTGGTGGTTGTATCTACAGATGTACAGCTAACTAAGTGATGTTCAGTGTCCTATTCTGTCATAGTGGTGGTTGTATCTACAGATGTACAGCTAACTAAGTGATGTTCAGTGTCCTATTCTGTCATAGTGGTGGTTGTATCTACAGATGTACAGTTACTCTGCCTAGTGAAAGTCTACATCCATTTCAGTCTTCACATTTTGACGCCTTAAAATAAAATGTAAAAAAAAAATAGATTAGTTTGGATTTTCTTTCCTACAGAACTATACAATATATTTTTTTTTTTACAAATATAAAATATAACCCAGGTTTCTAGAAGACTGAAATTGGTTTTCTTAGCTTACACTGTTTCTGAAGAGGGATGGAAGAGGTGGTTTGTTTTGGAAAAATGGCGTATACTCTCAGCCAATCAGCCAGCAGCCACAGGTAATCAGGATGCTCTCATACCTACTTTTCCAACATGAACTTCCTGGCTTTTGGAGAGGAGCGTCAGTGAAACCTGGAGCGTCAGTGAAACCTGGAGCGTCAGTGGAACCTGGAGCGTCAGTGAAACCTGGAGTCGAGGCTACATGATATTAGAAACTCATCCTTCTGTTTATTTACAGCAACATCTGGAATGTGAAAGCTTCTAGGGTCTCCGACTACATCAAAACATCACATTTATTGTTCTGATGCTGCTTCTAGAACATTCTAGAACATTCTCTATAAATGTTCCATCATTTACAAAATTTAAAATGTGATCATTTGACATTAGAGCTGTCAAAAGTTGTAGGATTTTACAATATTATAAATTATATTATTATTATGAAACAAGACCACAAAGAGACTATGACATCAACAGTTAGATTACAAATAGTTCATTACTCTGTGTTCTACTACCCAGGTCTGGTGTTGGAGATCATTCTACACTCTGTGTTCTACTACTCAGGTCTGGTGTTGGAGATCATTCCACACTCTGTGTTCTACTACCCAGGTCTGGTGTTGGAGATCATTAAACACTCTGCTGCTCTCCTGCATGTATTTTCTTGTGTTTTGCCAGAGAGTCTGATCGAATAAAGCTCTTCCCACACTGATCACAGCGATAAGGTTTCTCTCCTGTGTGTTTTCTCTGGTGTCTTTTCAGGTCGCTTGAGGAAGTAAAGCTCATTCCACAGTCGGAGCAGTGGTACGGTTTCTCACCCGTGTGGATTCGTTTGTGTGTAGCCAGGGCTGTCCAGGTGGCAAAACTATCCTCACATACGTCACAGCTGTAAGGCTTTTCTCCGGTGTGTGTTCTCTTGTGTACAGTCAGGTTTCCTGGCAACGCAAAATGTTTCCCACATTGATCGCAGCTATAAGGCTGCTCTCCTGTGTGTGTTCTCTGGTGTACAGTCAGGTGTGCTGACTGAGTGAATCTCTTCCCACATTCATCACAGCAATAAGGCCTCTCTCCTGTGTGTGTTCTCTGGTGAACTATCAGGTTTGTTGCCGCAGCAAAGTTTTTCCCACATTGATCACAGCTATAAGTCCTCTCTGTGTGTAATCGCTGGTGTATAGTCAGTTTGTCTAATCCAGTAAAACTCATCCCACAATCTGAGCAGTTGTATAGTTTCTCTCCGGTGTGGATTCTCTGGTGTGATATCAGTCCACTTGATGTAGTAAAACTCATTCCACAGTCTGAGCAGTGGTATGGTTTCTCTCCAGTGTAGCTTCTCTGGTGTGTGGTCAGAGCAGCTGTGTGAACTAGATTCAGGTTCCTTGCGGCAGCAAAGCTCTTCCCACACTGATCTCCCGTGTGTGTTCTCTGGTGTGATATCAGTCCACCTGAGGTAGTAAAACTCATTCCACAGTCAGAGCAGTGGTAAGGCTTCTCACCCGTGTGTGTTCTCTGGTGAATTGTCAGGTTGCCTGACTGAGCAAAACTCTTCCCACATCGATCACAGCTGAAAGGCTTTTCTCCTGTGTGTGTTCTCCGATGAGATATCATCTGACTTCGTGTAGTAAAACTCCTTGCACAGTCGGAGCAGCTATACGGTTTCTCTCCTGTATGAATTCTCTGGTGTATTTTAAGATCTGATGACGAGGTGAAACTCTTCCCACAGTCAGAGCAGCGGTTAGATTTCTTCCCTGTGGGTCTCTGCTGGTGTTTCTTGAGGTGTTCTGATCTGGAGAGACTCTTCTCTGCCTCGTCAGCATCATGAGGTTGTTGAGGCTCCCCAAAAGATCCACGATAGTCATGTCTCTCTCCTGTGTGAAAAACAAAGTCAGACAGATGGTTAAAGGCCCACAACAGCAGAAATCCACTGTTTATTTGAGGTAAAAGGTGATGCCCAGAGCGTACCCATGAAGTTGTACAATAATTTACTGCTAGCGTCCCACCTGTCCAACATCCAGTGAAATTGCAGAGCGCCAAATTCAAAAACAGAAATACTAATTATAAAACATACAAGTGTTATACATCGGTTTAAAGATTAACTTCTTGTTAATCAAACCGCGGTTTCAGATTTCAAATATATATATTTTTTTAGACCTTATAGCTAGAACCTCATTCAGCAGCTAGCCATCAGAAGCTAACCAGCTAATTAGCTACTAGCTATTTAGTCATTGTTAGCCACTGCTAGCGGCCTTTACCTTTTTAGCTCAGCTTATAAAAATTCATAAAACACACAGTGTTATACATCAGTTTAAAGATTAACTTCTTGTTAATCCAACCACGGTTTCAGAAGATTTCTTTACGGCGAAAGCATACCATGCGATTGTCTGAGAACAGCGCCCAGTAGACAAATCATTACAAACAGTTACCAGCCAAGTAGAGGAGTTACACAAGTCAGAAATAGTGATAAAATTAAATCACTTACCTTTGATGATCTTCATATGGTTGCCTCCCATTTACTCAATAAATGTTTTGTTTTGTTTGTCTTGTTTTCACATTAGTAGTAACATCAATGATTGTAGGCTAGAAATAAGTTATTCATGTTGTTGAAACTCTAAGCAGTGTGCCAGACGACTTTTGGTCTCCGATATAGGCCCCTTTCTGTGTTTGCTAAAATTTCAGCGATGCCCACACAATTTGGTTGCAGAAACTCCTCCCTGCTAATGAAGAAACCACTAGTTATGGATGTAGTATATCTGCTAATGAGGAAACCGCTATTTATGGATGTAGTATATCTGGTAATGAGGAAACCACTAGTTATGGATGTAGTATATCTGGTAATGAGGAAACCACTAGTTATGGATGTAGAATATCTGGTAATGAGGAAACCACTAGTTATGGATGTAGTATATCTGGTAATGAGGAAACCACTAGTTATGGATGTAGTATATCTGGTAATGAGGAAACCACTATTATGGATGTAGTAATCTGGTAATGAGGAAACCACTAGTTAGGATGTAGTATATCTGGTAATGAGGAAACCACTAGTTATGGATGTAGTATATCTGGTAATGAGGAAACCACTAGTTATGGATGTAGTATATCTGGTAATGAGGAAACCACTAGTTATGGATGTAGTATATCTGGTAATGGAGGAAACCACTAGTTATGGATGTAATATCTGCTAATGAGGAAACCACTAGTTATGGATGTAGTATATCTGGTATGAGGAAACCACTAGTTATGGATGTAGTATATCTGGTAATGAGGAAACCACTAGTTATGGATGTAGTATATCTGGTAATGAGGAAACCACTAGTTATGGATGTAGAATATCTGGTAATGAGGAAACCCCTAGTTATGGATGTAGTATATCTGGTAATGAGGAAACCACTAGTTATGGATGTAGTATATCTGGTAATGAGGAAACCACTAGTTATGGATTAGTATATCTGGTAATGAGGAAACCACTAGTATGGATGTAGAATATCTGGTAATGAGGAAACCCCTAGTTATGGATGTAGTATATCTGGTAATGAGGAAACCATAGTTATGGATGTAGTATATCTGGTAATGAGGAAACCACTAGTTATGGATTAGTATATCTGGTAATGAGGAAACCACTAGTTATGGATGTAGTATATCTGGTAATGAGGAAACCACTAGTTATGGAGTAGTATATCTGGTAATGAGGAAACCACTAGTTATGGATGTAGTATATCTGGTATAGAGGAAACCACTAGTTATGGATGTGTATATCTGGTAATGAGGAAACCACTAGTTATGGATGTACTATATCTGGTAATGAGGAAACCACTAGTTATGGATGTAGTATATCTGGTAATGAGGAAACCATAGTATGATGTACTATATCTGCCTGGAACAAAAATGGTGAGCGAAGATTTTAGTTTTTCACAATGTACTCTGAATATTACAGCACAAGATCAGGAGTGCTACTCAAGGAAACTCACATTAAGCTCTGTGTATATTCACTAATTCACCCCCGTGGGGGAAAACTCAGGGCAGTTCTCATAGGCTGACAGCAATAATAGCCTCCATTTACAGGTTGATTATGAGTGCATTTCACATTACTATTGGATTATAACTGTTACGCTCGTTTGAATGTCCTGCTTAATATAATGTTTGTGTTATTGTCGCAAATCAACTGCTTTATACTTAAACACTTCAAACAGTAAAATGCTCTTTGGCTAGCTTTGCTACCAGTCTATGTCAATAAGCGTTAGCATTCTAGCTAACAGCTTTGCTACCAGTCTATGTCAATAAGCGTTAGCATTCTAGCTAACAGCTTTGCTACCAGCCTATGTCAATAAGCGTTAGCATTCTAGCTAACAGCTTTGCTACAGTCTATGTCAATAAGCGTTAGCATTCTAGCTAACAGCTTTGCTACCAGCCCATGTCAATAAGCGTTAGCATTCTAGCTAACAGATTTGCTACCAGCCTATGTCAATAGCGTTAGCATTCTAGCTAACAGATTTGCTACCAGCCTATGTCAATAAGCGTTAGCATTCTAGCTAACAGCTTTGCTACCAGCCTACGTCAATAAGCATTAGCATTCAAGCTAACAGCTTTGCTACCAGCCTATGTCAATAAGCCTATGTCAATAAGCGTTAGCATTCTAGCTAACAGCTTTGCTACCAGCCTATGTCAATAAGCGTTAGCATTCAAGCTAAAAGCTTTGCTACCAGCTATGTCAATAGGCGTTAGGCTGGTAGCAAAGCTGTTAGCTTGAATGCTAACGCATATTGACATAGGCTGGTAGCAAATCTGTTAGCTTGAATGCTAACGCTTATTGACATAGGCTGGTAGCAAAGCTGTTAGCTTGAATGCTATGTCAATAAGCGTTAGCATTCAAGCTAACAGATTTGCTACCAGCCTATGTCAATAGCGTTAGCATTCTAGCTAACAATTTGCTACAGTCTGTCAATAAGCGTTAGCATTCTAGCTAACAGCTTTGCTTCCAGCCTATGTCAATAAGCGTTAGCATTCTAGCTAACAGCTTTGCTACCAGCCTACGTCAATAAGCGTTAGCATTCTAGCTAACAGCTTTGCTACAGCTATGTCAATAAGCCTATGTCAATAAGCGTTAGCATTCTAGCTAACAGCTTTGCTACCAGCCCTGTCAATAAGCGTTAGCATTCTAGCTAAAAGCTTTGCTACCAGCCTATGTCAATAGGCGTTAGGTTGGTAGCAAAGCTGTTAGCTTGAATGCTAACGCCTATTGACATAGCATTCAAGCTAACAGCTTTGCTACCAGCCTATGTCAATAAGCGTTAGCATTCAAGCTAACAGCTTTGCTACCAGCCTATGTCAATAAGCGTTAGTATTCAAGCTAACAGCTTTGCTACCAGGGTTCAATGGTATTCAATAGTCTAATCCATTCTGTCCTACAGGGTTCAATTGTATTCAATAGTCTAATCCATTCTGTCCTACAGGGACCAATGGTATTCAATAGTCTAATCCATTCTGTCCTACAGGGTCCAATGGTATTCAATAGTCTAATCCATTCTGTCCTACAGGGTTCAATGGTATGCAATAGTCTAATCCATTCTGTCCTACAGGTTCAATGGTATTCAATAGTCTACACCATTCTGTCCTACAGGGTTCAATGGTATTCAATAGTCTAATCCATGTCCTACAGGGTTCAATTGTATTCAATAGTCTAATCCATTCTGTCCTACAGGGACCAATGGTATTCAATGTCTACACATTCTGTCCTACAGGGTTCAATTGTATTCAATAGTCTAATCCATTCTGTCCTACAGGGTTCAATGGTATTCAATAGTCTAATCCAGGGGTGTCAAACATACGGCCCGCGGGCCGGAACCGGCCCCCAAGGAGGTTCGATCAGGCCCGCAGGATAATTTGAAAGTGGAAAAAATGCATAAAAGACATGGAATTAATATTTTTAATTCGCTGCAATTCATGGATTATCCGCTAAGGGGCGCACTCTTTCCATCAGAGTAGAGACAAGCGCATCACTGAGACAGACTGAAAACAGCAGACGGTATCAATGCGCCATCTGCTGCTTGTTACGACGTTGTTAATACCTTGGTCTCTACCTCTCCGCTACACCCTCATTAGCCAAAATGTCGTTATCCAAACGGAGAAAAGTAGATAAGGAGTGTAGAATTTTCAAAGAAAAATGGACCACGTCCTATTTATTTACAGAGATGCACGGAAAACCTTCGTGCTTGGTGTGTTTGCAACAAGTTTCGGTATTGAAGGAATATAATATTCGACGCCACTACGAGCTCATCACAGCGAAAAATATGACGGCTTGCAAGGACAATGGAAGAGATAAGATTAACGAATTGCTGGCGGGTCTGAGGAAACAGCAGTCAACTTTCATCAGAGCCGAGAAGTCAGTGAAGCAGCGGCTGCTAAAATTTTGTGCATGTTTGGGACAACCTACTTTGTGAACAAATTTTCTCAGTGATGAATATCAATAAAACAAAAATGCGTTCAAGGCTCACAAACAAGCACTTAAATGACATTCTGAAAGTGACAGCTAGTCAGGACATGGACAACATGGTGTTGATGCACTGTACAGGCCAAAAGATGCCAAGTTTCAGGAACAAATACAAGTCCAGACTAGACTAACACCTTTAAAATGCTGCCTTAGATACTGTTTGCATTGAAAGAATACAGCTCAGTGAAGATGAATCCTTACTGTGGTGATTTAAAAAATGTGCACTTTAATGTTAGTCAGCAGCTTCAAAACAAAAGTTGTGTGATGGAATTCTACTGTTCATACAACTCCATAAATTTTCAGTATGTATTGTATGTGTATGTATGTTTCATGTATGAAGTTTACAGATTTACAGGACAGGCGAACACTTTCTTCATTACACATTTAAAATCACTCTCCTTAGTTTGTAAGGTGTACGCAGGGATTACATTTAGATTTTATATGCGTATGTGTAAGTGGTTTAAAAATTCCTTTCTTTAAAAGTCTCATTTAATCTTAAAGTGCATTACTATATTTTTCAGTACCAATTAAAGTTTTGTGCCTTTGTACAATCAGTGGGATCAGTTGCAATGCATATTTGTGAATGATAAAAGTAAATTGCACATTTGTCTAAGGAAATATGAGGTGTTTCATGAAATGTTTTGTAAAAGGATAGTTCATTAAATTTCAATATTTTCCTAATGTTCTTGTGCTTCTTTACACCAAAACAAAGGAAAGACATGATATTTTGGTTATTTATAGCAGAGTATGGTATAATTTTAATGGTCCGGCCCACTTGACATCTCCCTAGGCCGTATGTGGCCCACGATGCGAAATGAGTTTGACACCCCTGGTCTAATCCATTCTGTCCTACAGGGTTCAATGGTATTCAATAGTCTTATCCATTCTGTCCTACAGGGTTCAATGGTATTCAATAGTCTAATCCATTCTGTCCTACAGGGTTCAATGGTATTCAATAGTCTAATCCATTCTGTCCTACAGGGTTCAATGGTATTCAATAGTCTAATCCATTCTGTTCTACGGGGTTCAAATGTATTCAATAGTCTACACCATTCTGTCCTACAGGGTTCAATGGTATTCAATAGTCTAATCCATTCTGTCCTACAAGGTTCAATGGTATTCAATTGTCTAATCCATTCTGTCCTACAGGGTTCAATGGTATTCAATAGTCTAATCCATTCTGTCCTACAGGGTTCAATGGTATTCAATAGTCTAATCCATTCTGTCCTACAGGGTTCAATGGTATTCAATAGTCTAATCCATTCTGTCCTACAGGGTTCAATGGTATTCAATAGTCTACACCATTCTGTCCTACAGGGTTCAATGGTATTCAATTGTCTAATCCATCAGCAACTGCTTGTAATCCTAGTCTAGTCTCTATATCAGTGTAAACTGCTTGTAATCCTAGTCTCTATATTAGTGTAAACTGCTTGTAATCCTAGTCTCTATATTAGTGTAAACTGCTTGTATTCCTAGTCTAGTCTCTATATTAGTGTAAACTGCTTGTAATCCTAGTCTCGTCTCTATATTAGTGTAAACTGCTTGTAATCCTAGTCTAGTCTCTATATTAGTGTAAACTGCTTGTAATCCTAGTCTCTATATTAGTGTAAACTGCTTGTAATCCTAGTCTCTATATTAGTGTAAACTGCTTGTAATCCTAGTCTCTATATTAGTGTAAACTGCTTGTAATCCTAGTCTCTATATTAGTGTAAACTGCTTGTAATCCTAGTCTCTATATTAGTGTAAACTGCTTGTAATCCTAGTCTCTATATTAGTGTAAACTGCTTGTAATCCTAGTCTCTATATTAGTGTAAACTGCTTGTAATCCTAGTCTAGTCTCTATATTAGTGTAAACTGCTTGTATTCCTAGTCTCTATATTAGTGTAAACTGCTTGTAATCCTAGTCTCTATATTAGTGTAAACTGCTTGTAATCCTAGTCTCTATATTAGTGTAAACTGCTTGTAATCCTAGTCTCTATATTAGTGTAAACTGCTTGTAATCCTAGTCTCTATATTAGTGTAAACTGCTTGTAATCCTAGTCTCTATATTAGTGTAAACTGCTTGTAATCCTAGTCTCTATATTAGTGTAAACTGCTTGTAATCCTAGTCTCTATATTAGTGTAAACTGCTTGTAATCCTAGTCTCTATATTAGTGTAAACTGCTTGTAATCCTAGTCTCTATATTAGTGTAAACTGCTTGTAATCCTAGTCTCTATATTAGTGTAAACTGCTTGTAATCCTAGTCTCTATATTAGTGTAAACTGCTTGTAATCCTAGTCTCTATATTAGTGTAAACTGCTTGTAATCCTAGTCTCTATATTAGTGTAAACTGCTTGTAATCCTAGTCTCTATATTAGTGTAAACTGCTTGTAATCCTAGTCTCTATATTAGTGTAAACTGCTTGTAATCCTAGTCTCTATATTAGTGTAAACTGCTTGTAATCCTAGTCTCTATATTAGTGTAAACTGCTTGTAATCCTAGTCTCTATATTAGTGTAAACTGCTTGTAATCCTAGTCTCTATATTAGTGTAAACTGCTTGTAATCCTAGTCTCTATATTAGTGTAAACTGCTTGTAATCCTAGTCTCTATATTAGTGTAAACTGCTTGTAATCCTAGTCTCTATATTAGTGTAAACTGCTTGTAATCCTAGTCTCTATATTAGTGTAAACTGCTTGTAATCCTAGTCTCTATATTAGTGTAAACTGCTTGTAATCCTAGTCTCTATATTAGTGTAGACTGCTTGTAATCCTAGTCTAGTCTCTATATTAGTGTAAACTGCTTGTAATCCTAGTCTAGTCTCTATATTAGTGTAAACTGCTTGTAATCCTAGTCTCTATATTAGTGTAAACTGCTTGTAATCCTAGTCTCTATATTAGTGTAAACTGCTTGTAATCCTAGTCTCTATATTAGTGTAAACTGCTTGTAATCCTAGTCTCTATATTAGTGTAAACTGCTTGTAATCCTAGTCTCTATATTAGTGTAAACTGCTTGTAATCCTAGTCTCTATATTAGTGTAAACTGCTTGTAATCCTAGTCTCTATATTAGTGTAAACTGCTTGTAATCCTAGTCTCTATATTAGTGTAAACTGCTTGTAATCCTAGTCTCTATATTAGTGTAAACTGCTTGTAATCCTAGTCTCTATATTAGTGTAAACTGCTTGTAATCCTAGTCTCTATATTAGTGTAAACTGCTTGTAATCCTAGTCTCTATATTAGTGTAAACTGCTTGTAATCCTAGTCTCTATATTAGTGTAAACTGCTTGTAATCCTAGTCTCTATATTAGTGTAAACTGCTTGTAATCCTAGTCTCTATATTAGTGTAAACTGCTTGTAATCCTAGTCTCTATATTAGTGTAAACTGCTTGTAATCCTAGTCTCTATATTAGTGTAAACTGCTTGTAATCCTAGTCTCTATATTAGTGTAAACTGCTTGTAATCCTAGTCTCTATATTAGTGTAAACTGCTTGTAATCCTAGTCTCTATATTAGTGTAAACTGCTTGTAATCCTAGTCTCTATATTAGTGTAAACTGCTTGTAATCCTAGTCTCTATATTAGTGTAAACTGCTTGTAATCCTAGTCTCTATATTAGTGTAAACTGCTTGTAATCCTAGTCTCTATATTAGTGTAAACTGCTTGTAATCCTAGTCTCTATATTAGTGTAAACTGCTTGTAATCCTAGTCTCTATATTAGTGTAAACTGCTTGTAATCCTAGTCTCTATATTAGTGTAAACTGCTTGTAATCCTAGTCTCTATATTAGTGTAAACTGCTTGTAATCCTAGTCTCTATATTAGTGTAAACTGCTTGTAATCCTAGTCTCTATATTAGTGTAAACTGCTTGTAATCCTAGTCTATTCTCTATATTAGTGTAAACTGCTTGTAATCCTAGTCTAGTCTCTATATTAGTGTAAACTGCTTGTAATCCTAGTCTCTATATTAGTGTAAACTGCTTGTAATCCTAGTCTCTATATTAGTGTAAACTGCTTGTAATCCTAGTCTCTATGTTAGTGTAAACTGCTTGTAATCCTAGTCTCTATATTAGTGTAAACTGCTTGTAATCCTAGTCTCTATATTAGTGTAAACTGCTTGTAATCCTAGTCTCTATATTAGTGTAAAGAGAAACGTTACCAATAGAAAAGAGAAAATGTATTCTGGGATATTTTCATTTCCTTCCGTTTGTTGACGAAATTCCTAAGTATCTTGAACATAACTAGAATGTTTCTGAGACAGAGGGTTTAATGTGAGAGTCTATATACTCTCTGCTATTTTATAGGACTCTGAGCCACAATCACTCACTATCGGATGTCCGCATAGAACACCGAAAAGGGACCGTCCAAGTTTCCGGGGCTTTGTGGATTTTAGGTACCAAGTGAAACTGTCTGGGTCCTGGGGAATCTGGCCCAGAAAGATGAGCCATTTGTTTGTTCTGTAATATAATCTAGTTCATTAAGTATTACTATTTTCTCTCAGATTAGGTTTTGTGTTTCCAAATGTATTACGTGAGGCAAATGGGGAATAATGTTTGTCTATTGGTCTATTGTCCTCTAGGAGGTACTGTACTTTATCCCTATTAAAACAATCTGTTTATTTTAATTTTATTTATTTTAGAATACTAAAACTCACTAGCTTCTAGAACTCTCGTCTTCCTAAAACTCACTAGCTTCTAGAACTCTCGTCTTTCTAAAACTCACTAGCTTCTAGAACTCTCGTCTTCCTAAAACTCACTAGCTTCTAGAACTCTCGTCTTCCTAAAACTCACTAGCTTCTAGAACTCTCGTCTTCCTAAAACTCACTAGCTTCTAGAACTCTCGTCTTCCTAAAACTCACTAGCTTCTAGAACTCTCGTATTCCTAAAACTCACTAGCTTCTAGAACTCTCGTCTTCCTAAAACTCACTAGCTTCTAGAACTCTCGTCTTCCTATAACTCACTAGCTTCTAGAACTCTCGTCTTCCTAAAACTCACTAGCTTCTAGAACTCTCGTCTTCCTAAAACTCACTAGCTTCTAGAACTCTCGTTTTCCTAAAACTCACTAGCTTCTAGAACTCTCGTTTTCCTAAAACTCACTAGCTTCTAGAACTCTCGTTTTCCTAAAACTCACTAGCTTCTAGAACTCTCGTTTTCCTAAAACTCACTAGCTTCTAGAACTCTCGTCTTCCTAAAACTCACTAGCTTCTAGAACTCTCGTCTTCCTAAAACTCACTAGCTTCTAGAACTCTCGTCTTCCTAAAACTCACTAGCTTCTAGAACTCTCGTCTTCCTAAAACTCACTAGCTTCTAGAACTCTCGTCTTCCTAAAACTCACTAGCTTCTAGAACTCTAGTCCACTTTTTATTTAACTAGGCAAGTCAGTTAAGAACAAATTCTTATTTTCAATGACGGCCTACCGGGGAACGGTGGGTTAACTGCCTTGTTCAGGGGCAGAATGACAGATTTTTAGGGTTCGATCTTGAAACCTTTCTGTTACTGTTGTCCAAGGCTCTAACCACGAGGATACCTGCCGCTTTGTACCTTGTCAGCTCGGCGATTTGAACTTGCAACCTTTCGGTTACTAGTCCAACGCTCTAACCACTAGGCTACCGGCTGGTTACTAGTCCAACGCTCTAACCACTAGGCTACCGGCTGGTTACTAGTCCAACGCTCTAACCACTAGGCTACCGGCTGGTTACTAGTCCAACACTCTAACCACTAGGCTACCGGCTGGTTACTAGTCCAACACTCTAACCACTAGGCTACCGGCTGGTTACTAGTCCAACGCTCTAACCACTAGGCTACCGGCTGGTTACTAGTCCAACGCTCTAACCACTAGGCTACCGGCTGGTTACTAGTCCAACGCTCTAACCACTAGGCTACCTGCCGGTTACTAGTCCAACGCTCTAACCACTAGGCTACCTGCTGGTTACTAGTCAAACGCTCTAACCACCAGGCTACCGGCCGGTTACTAGTCCAACGCTCTAACCACTAGGCTACCTGTCGGTTACTAGTCCAACGCTCTAACCACTAGGCTACCTGCCGGTTACTAGTCCAACGCTCTAACCACTAGGCTACCGGCCGGTTACTAGTGTAGGAGTACATGAGATACATATATACGTATAGGACAGCACATAGATGTATAAGCTAGCTGAACATTAAAAATAGACTACATGAAGAGAAGAGACACATAGTCTGCTGATTCTACTAAAGATACACCTGCCAGAGAAATATGTGCTTAGGGCACTTAGACCCATTAGACACATAGTCTGCTGATTCCATTAAGTGCATACTGACCAGACACATAGGCGCCTAAGGCAACTGGACACTAATGATAGCAATTCCAATAAGGACACACCAGAGAACATGCTGGGGCACTGAGTTAAATACAGGGTTGAGTCATAGGCCTATAGGATAGATGGACATATATTATTTTTAAGACAAGCACGGGTCTGGCCACTATTATAATTTAACTGAAAGCAGATAATGGGCGTTAGTAGGCGTGAACAAGCAGGAAGCCTGAACTAAAAAGATAATGATGGCAGGAAGAATTAGGAAAGGTAGCTTATTTGCATATGGGGTGGACCGATATGCTATTTGTGTATAAATGTTGGAGCCGGGGCTGGGAAGCAGTGTGTGTTCCGCGGGATATTCCAGCTGGCTATACAATTGTATTAAAAAGCATGTTTGATTTCACAAGTTCTTGTAAGAGTTATATTTGAATTGATTTTCCACGACACTAGTCCAACGCTCTAACCGCTAGGCTACCTGCCGGTTACTAGTCCAACGCTCTAACCACTAGGCTACCGGCCGGTTACTAGTCCAAGGCTCTAACCACTAGGCTACCGGCCGGTTACTAGTTTAACGCTCTAACCACTAGGCTACCGGCCGGTTACTAGTCCAACGCTCTAACCACTAGGCTACCGGCCGGTTACTAGTCCAACGCTCTAACCACTAGGCTACCGGCCGGTTACTAGTCCAACGCTCTAACCACTAGGCTACCGGCCGGTTACTAGTCCAAGGCTCTAACCACTAGGCTACCGGCCGGTTACTAGTCCAAGGCTCTAACCACTAGGCTACCGGCCGGTTACTAGTCCAAGGCTCTAACCACTAGGCTACCGGCCGGTTACTAGTTCAAGGCTCTAACCACTAGGCTACCGGCTGGTTACTAGTCCAACGCTCTAACCACTAGGCTACCGGCTGGTTACTAGTCCAACGCTCTAACCACTAGGCTACCGGCTGGTTACTAGTCCAACGCTCTAACCACTAGGCTACCGGCTGGTTACTAGTCCAACGCTCTAACCACTAGGCTACCGGCTGGTTACTAGTCCAAGGCTCTAACCACTAGGCTACCGGCTGGTTACTAGTCCAAGGCTCTAACCACTAGGCTACCGGCTGGTTACTAGTTCAAGGCTCTAACCACTAGGCTACCGGCTGGTTACTAGTCCAACGCTCTAACCACTAGGCTACCGGCTGGTTACTAGTCCAACACTCTAACCACTAGGCTACCGGCTGGTTACTAGTCCAACACTCTAACCACTAGGCTACCGGCTGGTTACTAGTCCATTTTTACCTTGTCAGCTCGGGGATTCGATCTTGCAACCTTTCTGTTACTAGTCCAAGGCTCTAACCACCAGGCTACCTGCCGCCTCTACACTCTAACCACCAGGCTACCTGCCGCCTCTACACTCTAACCACCAGGCTACCTGCCGCCTCTACACTCTAACCACCAGGCTACCTGCCGCCTCTACACTCTAACCACCAGGCTACCTGCCGCCTCTACACTCTAACCACCAGGCTACCTGCCGCCTCTACACTCTAACCACCAGGCTACCTGCCGCCTCTACACTCTAACCACCAGGCTACCTGCCGCCTCTACACTCTAACCACCAGGCTACCTGCCGCCTCTACACTCTAACCACCAGGCTACCTGCCGCCTCTACACTCTAACCACCAGGCTACCTGCCGCCTCTACACTCTAACCACCAGGCTACCTGCCGCCTCTACACTCTAACCACCAGGCTACCTGCCGCCTCTACACTCTAACCACCAGGCTACCTGCCGCCTCTACACTCTAACCACCAGGCTACCTGCCGCCTCTACACTCTAACCACCAGGCTACCTGCCGCCTCTACACTCTAACCACCAGGCTACCTGCCGCCTCTACACTCTAACCACCAGGCTACCTGCCGCCTCTACACTCTAACCACCAGGATACCTGCCGCCTCTACACTCTAACCACCAGGATACCTGCCGCCTCTACACTCTAACCACCAGGCTACCTGCCGCCTCTACACTCTAACCACCAGGCTACCTGCCGCCTCTACACTCTAACCACCAGGCTACCTGCCGCCTCTACACTCTAACCACCAGGCTACCTGCCGCCTCTACACTCTAACCACCAGGCTACCTGCCTCCTCTACACTCTAACCACCAGGCTACCTGCCGCCTCTACACTCTAACCACCAGGCTACCTGCCGCCTCTACACTCTAACCACCAGGCTACCTGCCGCCTCTACACTCTAACCACCAGGCTACCTGCCGCCTCTACACTCTAACCACTAGGCTACCTGCCGCCTCTACACTCTAACCACTAGGCTACCTGCCGCCTCTACACTCTAACCACTAGGCTACCTGCCGCCTCTACACTCTAACCACTAGGCTACCTGCCGCCTCTACACTCTAACCACTAGGCTACCTGCCGCCTCTACACTCTAACCACTAGGCTACCTGCCGCCTCTACACTCTAACCACCAGGCTACCTGCCGCCTCTACACTCTAACCACCAGGCTACCTGCCGCCTCTACACTCTAACCACCAGGCTACCTGCCGCCTCTACACTCTAACCACCAGGCTACCTGCCGCCTCTACACTCTAACCACCAGGCTACCTGCCGCCTCTACACTCTAACCACTAGGATACCTGCCGCCTCTACACTCTAACCACTAGGATACCTGCCGCCTCTACACTCTAACCACTAGGATACCTGCCGCTCCAAATGGCTTGATAACAATATTCATAACAATAATCTGATTACTGCAATTGCTGAATTGTAAGATTAGATTTGCCCTTGCTTCGTCTCGGTCTAAATTGGGAAAAATGTCAAATCCTCCTGTATCAGAGTCTGTTTCTGGTTTATGAAACCGATTCAAATTGAGGGTTCCCAAGTTGATGGGTAAATGGTGTGAAAGGAACAATCAGTCTCATCATTAAAAGTGATCTAATAATTTTAGTCTCCTACGGTACCGCCTGTAAATCCCTAGTCTCCTACGGTACCACCTGTAAATCCCTAGTCTCCTACGGTACCACCTGTAAATCCCTAGTCTCCTACGGTACCGCCTGTAAATCCCTAGTCTCCTACGGTACCGCCTGTAAATCCCTAGTCTCCTACGGTACCGCCTGTAAATCCCTAGTCTCCTACGGTACCGCCTGTAAATCCCTAGTCTCCTACGGTACCGCCTGTAAATCCCTAGTCTCCTACGGTACCGCCTGTAAATCCCTAGTCTCCTACGGTACCGCCTGTAAATCCCTAGTCTCCTACGGTACCGCCTGTAAATCCCTAGTCTCCTACGGTACCGCCTGTAAATCCCTAGTCTCCTACGGTACCGCCTGTAAATCCCTAGTCTCCTACGGTACCGCCTGTAAATCCCTAGTCTCCTACGGTACCGCCTGTAAATCCCTAGTCTCCTACGGTACCGCCTGTAAATCCCTAGTCTCCTACGGTACCGCCTGTAAATCCCTAGTCTCCTACGGTACCGCCTGTAAATCCCTAGTCTCCTACGGTACCGCCTGTAAATCCCTAGTCTCCTACGGTACCGCCTGTAAATCCCTAGTCTCCTACGGTACCGCCTGTAAATCCCTAGTCTCCTACGGTACCGCCTGTAAATCCCTAGTCTCCTACGGTACCGCCTGTAAATCCCTAGTCTCCTACGGTACCGCCTGTAAATCCCTAGTCTCCTACGGTACCGCCTGTAAATCCCTAGTCTCCTACGGTACCGCCTGTAAATCCCTAGTCTCCTACGGTACCGCCTGTAAATCCCTAGTCTCCTACGGTACCGCCTGTAAATCCCTAGTCTCCTACGGTACCGCCTGTAAATCCCTAGTCTCCTACGGTACCGCCTGTAAATCCCTAGTCTCCTACGGTACCGCCTGTAAATCCCTAGTCTCCTACGGTACCACCTGTAAATCCCTAACGAAGATCCAACGCGGTCAATCGGTCTGGGTATCTAACGGTTAGACCCCTTTCTACAACCTACTTTTTGGGCTTGGTTAAGCCTATAGGAGAAAGGTTTGTGATGTTTGAATGCTGGGGAGCTGCCAAGGAGCAGCTCCTCCCCACCTACATGTTTAATTGGTCCAACCAGAACTCCCAAAAATTGCAACCGCTGCCCCCCCCCCCCCCCCCCCGTGTCCAATAGAAAGGGGGTCCTTTGGTTCAACCTGGAATCAGAGCTTGTTAAGGTCAAGTAAGAATTGAAATGTCTCTTCTATGGTATTGTTTAGTTGTTGTAATAGAGCCTGGTGATCCTTTGTTAATATCAGAGAGGTTGATGAGTAATACTATGGTATTGTTTAGTTGTTGTAATACAGTCTGGTGATCCTTTGTTAATATCAGAGAGGTTGATGAGTAATACTATGGTATTGTTTAGTTGTTGTAATACAGTCTGGTGATCCTTTGTTAATATCAGAGAGGTTGATGAGTAATACTATGGTATTGTTTAGTTGTTGTAATACAGTCTGGTGATCCTTTGTTAATATCAGAGAGGTTGATGAGTAATACTATAATATTGTTTAGTTGTAATACAAACACCTCTGCATTTGGGAAAACAACTTCAAAATGTGTTCAACAGTTGCTGCAGTTGCTTCCATCGATGTGGTTGACGTTTGTTCAATTCAGACATTTGTTAAGTCCTAAGGCTAATATCACTTTCTCCGGTCATAGGATTTGGTTGAAGTTTCATCAACCCCCCCACCCCTGAGATTATAAAAACTGGCTCCTGAAAAAACGATCTTCCTGCATCCTAGAATCTGAGAAATATGGAATACGAGATACATTGGAATCTCCCACTATAACAAATAGGCTTTTATATTCTTATTTCCCACTCTTTCTCATTGTGTGTGTGTGTCTTTGTGGTGTGTAAATTATTTTATAACTGCCGGGTGAAAAATGACCCTAAGACAATCTTTGTATCCTGGTGGTGTACAGCTTTCATGGAAATATGAACAAAGGCGACGTTTCACTGTTTCTAATGTTGGGGTCATTCTAGGAAAAGTAATCAAATCATTTAGGGGGTTTTCTCTGTTGTTAAACATAGTGGAGGATCATTTTTTTCCCTTAAGACAACACATGGGGTAAGACAGTACTTACCGGTGTTAATCAGATTTCCTGTCTCCTCTTCCAATATGACAGTAATCTCCCCCTCTGTCGCCTTCTTCACTGCAAAAACTGCATCCTCCTCTTTCTCTTCCTCTTCTTCTTTTACTGTAACATCTTCCTCCTCTTTCACTCTGAACGCGTCTTCCTCCTCTTTCACCGTAACGTCTTTCTCTTCTTCTTTCACTGTAACAGCCTCATCCTCTACTTTTGTTACTGTCACATCCTCTTCTTCCTTCTCCTCTTTCACGACAACGTTCAGCCACAGACCCTCTTTCTCCGTCCAGCAGATCTCCTCTTCTTCAACAGGAGACGAGTAGCTTGGTGAACTCATGGTCGGGGATGTTAGCTAACAGTTAGCTAGCTAGGCTAATGCTAACTTAACAAGACAGCTAGCTGAACGTAAATAGGAAATTAAATGGGATAATTAGCTAAACGACAGAAATGTGTTCAAAACACAGTGGCTCATATATCAGAAAGCGTCTAAAGAGCTTGAACGTTTCCGCTATGTCGGCTAGCAAGCTACCGAGATGGCTGACAAGCTGTTGTTGCTTTTCTTCTTTGAGTTTTTATCGGCGGATCGCAACCGACCGAGAGGTGTAAACACCGCCCCCTACTGTACTGGAGTGTGAGGCCGCTAATGACCAATCAATACCACTATATTCTTCTCTTATCTAAACCTGCATTTCTAACTAAATAAAATAATTCCCTACAAACTAAACTACAACATATTACTAGTCTTCCTGGTTGCACCTCCTCTATCCACTACTAAACTGATGCGGTCCCAACATATTACTAGTCTTCCTGGTTGCACCTCCTCTATCCACTACTAAACTGATGCAGTCCCAACATATTACTAGTCTTCCTTGTTGTACCTCCTCTATCCACTACTAAACTGATGCGGTCCCAACATATTACTAGTCTTCCTGGTTGCACCTCCTCTATCCACTACTAAACTGATGCAGTCCCAACATATTACTAGTCTTCCTGGTTGCACCTCCTCTATCCACTACTAAACTGATGCAGTCCCAACATATTACTAGTCTTCCTGGTTGCACCTCCTCTATCCACTACTAAACTGATGCAGTCCCAACATATTACTAGTCTTCCTGGTTGCACCTCCTCTATCCACTACTAAACTGATGCAGTCCCTACATATTACTAGTCTTCCTGGTTGCACCTCCTCTATCCACTACTAAACTGATGCGGTCCCAACATATTACTAGTCTTCCTGGTTGCACCTCCTCTATCCACTACTAAACTGATGCGGTCCCAACATATTACTAGTCTTCCTGGTTGCACCTCCTCTATCCACTACTAAACTGATGCAGTCCCAACATATCACTAGTCTTCCTGGTTGCACCTCCTCTATCCACTACTAAACTGATGCGGTCCCAACATATTACTAGTCTTCCTGGTTGCACCTCCTCTATCCACTACTAAACTGATGCGGTCCCAACATATTACTAGTCTTCCTGGTTGCACCTCCTCTATCCACTACTAAACTGATGCGGTCCCTACATATTACTAGTCTTCCTGGTTGCACCTCCTCTATCCACTACTAAACTGATGCAGTCCCTACATATTACTAGTCTTCCTGGTTGTACCTCCTCTATCCACTACTAAACTGATGCGGTCCCAACATATTACTAGTCTTCCTGGTTGCACCTCCTCTATCCACTACTAAACTGATGCGGTCCCAACATATTACTAGTCTTCCTGGTTGCACCTCCTCTATCCACTACTAAACTGATGCGGTCCCAACATATTACTAGTCTTCCTGGTTGCACCTCCTCTATCCACTACTAAACTGATGCGGTCCCAACATATTACTAGTCTTCCTGGTTGCACCTCCTCTATCCACTACTAAACTGATGCGGTCCCAACATATTACTAGTCTTCCTGGTTGCACCTCCTCTATCCACTACTAAACTGATGCGGTCCCAACATATTACTAGTCTTCCTGGTTGCACCTCCTCTATCCACTACTAAACTGATGCGGTCCCAACATATTACTAGTCTTCCTGGTTGCACCTCCTCTATCCACTACTAAACTGATGCGGTCCCTACATATTACTAGTCTTCCTGGTTGCACCTCCTCTATCCACTACTAAACTGATGCAGTCCCAACATATTACTAGTCTTCCTGGTTGCACCTCCTCTATCCACTACTAAACTGATGCAGTCCCCAACATATTACTAGTCTTCCTGGTTGCACCTCCTCTATCCACTACTTAACTGATGCAGTCCCTACATATTACTAGTCTTCCTGGTTGCACCTCCTCTATCCACTACTAAACTGATGCGGTCCCAACATATTACTAGTCTTCCTGGTTGCACCTCCTCTATCCACTACTAAACTGATGCGGTCCCAACATATTACTAGTCTTCCTGGTTGCACCTCCTCTATCCACTACTAAACTGATGCGGTCCCAACATATCACTAGTCTTCCTGGTTGCACCTCCTCTATCCACTACTAAACTGATGCAGTCCCACCATATTACTAGTCTTCCTGGTTGCACCTCCTCTATCCACTACTAAACTGATGCGGTCCCAACATATTACTAGTCTTCCTGGTTGCACCTCCTCTATCCACTACTAAACTGATGCGGTCCCAACATATTACTAGTCTTCCTGGTTGCACCTCCTCTATCCACTACTAAACTGATGCGGTCCCAACATATCACTAGTCTTCCTGGTTGCACCTCCTCTATCCACTACTAAACTGATGCAGTCCCACCATATTACTAGTCTTCCTGGTTGCACCTCCTCTATCCACTACTAAACTGATGCAGTCCCAACATATTACTAGTCTTCCTGGTTGCTCCTCCTCTATCCACTACTAAACTGATGCAGTCCCAACATATTACTAGTCTTCCTGGTTGCACCTCCTCTATCCACTACTAAACTGATGCGGTCCCAACATATCACTAGTCTTCCTGGTTGCACCTCCTCTATCCACTACTAAACTGATGCGGTCCCTACATATTACTAGTCTTCCTGGTTGCACCTCCTCTATCCACTACTAAACTGATGCGGTCCCTACATATTACTAGTCTTCCTGGTTGCACCTCCTCTATCCACTACTAAACTGATGCAGTCCCTACATATTACTAGTCTTCCTGGTTGCACCTCCTCTATCCACTACTAAACTGATGCAGTCCCAACATATTACTAGTCTTCCTGGTTGCACCTCCTCTATCCACTACTAAACTGATACAGTCCCTACATATTACTAGTCTTCCTGGTTGCACCTCCTCTATCCACTACTAAACTGATGCGGTCCCAACATATTACTAGTCTTCCTGGTTGCACCTCCTCTATCCACTACTAAACTGATGCGGTCCCTACATATTACTAGTCTTCCTGGTTGCACCTCCTCTATCCACTACTAAACTGATGCGGTCCCAACATATTACTAGTCTTCCTGGTTGCACCTCCTCTATCCACTACTAAACTGATGCGGTCCCAACATATTACTAGTCTCCCTGGTTGCACCTCCTCTATCCACTACTAAACTGATGCGGTCCCAACATATTACTAGTCTTCCTGGTTGCACCTCCTCTATCCACTACTAAACTGATGCGGTCCCAACATATTACTAGTCTTCCTGGTTGCACCTCCTCTATCCACTACTAAACTGATGCGGTCCCAACATATTACTAGTCTTCCTGGTTGCACCTCCTCTATCCACTACTAAACTGATGCGGTCCCAACATATTACTAGTCTTCCTGGTTGCACCTCCTCTATCCACTACTAAACTGATGCGGTCCCTACATATTACTAGTCTTCCTGGTTGCACCTCCTCTATCCACTACTAAACTGATGCGGTCCCTACATATTACTAGTCTTCCTGGTTGCACCTTCTCTATCCACTACTAAACTGATGCAGTCCCAACATATTACTAGTCTTCCTGGTTGCACCTCCTCTATCCACTACTAAACTGATGCAGTCCCAACATATTACTAGTCTTCCTGGTTGCACCTCCTCTATCCACTACTAAACTGATGCGGTCCCCAACATATTACTAGTCTTCCTGGTTGCACCTCCTCTATCCACTACTAAACTGATGCGGTCCCTACATATTACTAGTCTCCCTGGTTGCACCTCCTCTATCCACTACTAAACTGATGCGGTCCCAACATATCACTAGTCTTCCTGGTTGCACCTCCTCTATCCACTACTAAACTGATGCAGTCCCAACATATTACTAGTCTTCCTGGTTGCACCTCCTCTATCCACTACTAAACTGATGCGGTCCCAACATATTACTAGTCTTCCTGGTTGCACCTCCTCTATCCACTACTAAACTGATGCGGTCCCTACATATCACTAGTCTTCCTGGTTGCACCTCCTCTATCCACTACTAAACTGATGCGGTCCCAACATATTACTAGTCTTCCTGGTTGCACCTCCTCTATCCACTACTAAACTGATGCGGTCCCTACATATCACTAGTCTTCCTGGTTGCACCTCCTCTATCCACTACTAAACTGATGCGGTCCCAACATATCACTAGTCTTCCTGGTTGCACCTCCTCTATCCACTACTAAACTGATGCGGTCCCAACATATTACTAGTCTTCCTGGTTGCACCTCCTCTATCCACTACTAAACTGATGCGGTCCCTACATATTACTAGTCTTCCTGGTTGCACCTCCTCTATCCACTACTAAACTGATGCGGTCCCAACATATTACTAGTCTTCCTGGTTGCACCTCCTCTATCCACTACTAAACTGATGCGGTCCCAACATATTACTAGTCTTCCTGGTTGCACCTCCTCTATCCACTACTAAACTGATGCAGTCCCAACATATTACTAGTCTTCCTGGTTGCACCTCCTCTATCCACTACTAAACTGATGCGGTCCCAACATATTACTAGTCTTCCTGGTTGCACCTCCTCTATCCACTACTAAACTGATGCGGTCCCAACATATTACTAGTCTTCCTGGTTGCACCTCCTCTATCCACTACTAAACTGATGCGGTCCCTACATATTACTAGTCTTCCTGGTTGCACCTCCTCTATCCACTACTAAACTGATGCGGTCCCAACATATTACTAGTCTTCCTGGTTGCACCTCCTCTATCCACTACTAAACTGATGCAGTCCCAACATATTACTAGTCTTCCTGGTTGCACCTCCTCTATCCACTACTAAACTGATGCAGTCCCAACATATTACTAGTCTTCCTGGTTGCACCTCCTCTATCCACTACTAAACTGATGCAGTCCCAACATATTACTAGTCTTCCTGGTTGCACCTCCTCTATCCACTACTAAACTGATGCGGTCCCAACATATTACTAGTCTTCCTGGTTGCACCTCCTCTATCCACTACTAAACTGATGCGGTCCCAACATATTACTAGTCTTCCTGGTTGCACCTCCTCTATCCACTACTAAACTGATGCAGTCCCAACATATTACTAGTCTTCCTGGTTGTACCTCCTCTATCCACTACTAAACTGATGCAGTCCCTACATATTACTAGTCTTCCTGGTTGCACCTCCTCTATCCACTACTAAACTGATGCGGTCCCTACATATTACTAGTCTTCCTGGTTGCACCTCCTCTATCCACTACTAAACTGATGCGGTCCCAACATATTACTAGTCTTCCTGGTTGCACCTCCTCTATCCACTACTAAACTGATGCGGTCCCAACATATTACTAGTCTTCCTGGTTGCACCTCCTCTATCCACTACTAAACTGAAGGGAACATTTGCCATATGGTTAGTGAGAAACACCACATTGCATATGTACGGTCCCTTACTAGACGTCCGGCAACGTTTCTAATATTCGCGGACGGCGCCGGGCCGGGGGACAGGAAGTCATTAGGAAGTCATCTAACGACGTCTCTCGGACATTCGGTTTCCGTTTAATAAAATTAACACATTTTTGTCATTTTTCCGCTGTCCCGGAAATTCCCACCAGAGGGAAAATAAATCATTTTGCAAATGCACAAGTACATAGCAAATGCACGTGGCCTTTTCTCCTAAACGGAAAATATTTCGAAGACGATACTTGGAACAAGATGGAGTCGAGGCCTCAACGCTTTTTGAGTTATGGCCATTTTTCTGGGATTAAAGGTCAAAAACGCAAAATAAGGTGCTAATTTAACTGCTTCACGTCAAAGTACATAAACGGTGTCAGGAAAAAAATAACATTTATATATTGTAATTTAAGTGAAATCGTACATTGTACAATAAAGTTACAGATCCAGTTGCAGTGTGTTCAGACGAACATTTTTTAAGTTTCGAAGCGAGAATTCTGTGATTTTATGTGATTTTATGAAATAACACACACTCATTTAACCCTCTGTAAATAAGTCAGTTCTTAACATAAAGACTTAAACCTCAATATTATATAAGAGCCTACCCCAAGGAGGATATGTGTTCACTTTCAGCTTCCTATGTCAACCGGAAATACCTTAAAATGGTGTCATAGGGTCAGTTACGAAGGGTTAAAAAGGTCAGATCTTTTCAAAACTTCTTTTGTGTGATTAGGCAACCCTCATGAACTGTAAATCAGTCATTTCTCCCAACAGATGTCAAAGAAAAGCTCTCTCACACACACACACACACACACACACACACACACACACACACACACACACACACACACACACACACACACACACACACACACACACACACACACACACACACACACACACACACAGCAAGGATGGAGTGAAAAAGTACAGTGCTTAAAGACACACAAAGCCTGCAATGGCATTACTATTATCTCCAGGCCGTGGCGAGTTCAACGAGATGCCCCGCTTGGCCGTAGCTCACTCGGTCTGAGCGCAGCGACAGTGACAAGAAGAATTCCCCAAATGACCCTTGACCTCAATTTCAAGTATTTTGCTTTTGGGAGACAGAGCGAGAACCGTTAAGGTTAGAAGCACAATTTGACCTCAGGAATGTTCTTAAGGTCCTCCCAATCTGTAAAAGCCTAACCTTGACCTTGTGGCATTAACCCTTAACAGTGAAAACAGGTTTTTTCATCTCACAGTTTACAATGACATGTCTCCCCATTGGAATACATTGCCTGCTCCTCTAAATTCAACCTGAAGCCTATGTGGGTTATGAATGTCTTATGAACCTGTCTTTGATGTCAGTCCATCAGGCCACCATGAGGTCTACCTGTGTTGATTCTAAGCTTCCTGGAGCAACCGGAAGTGATTAAATTCACCATAAAATATGTTTTATTACACATAACCTGCAATTGTGAAATTCACTGCATTCAACCCTGTGTAGATCAGTCAATTCTTAACGTATAGACTTTAAACTCAGGATTCTGTACAAGCCTACCCCAGTCAAGATATGTGTTTACTTATAGCTTCCTGTGACAACCGGAAGTGCCTTAAGATGGTGTCATAGATGCTGTTTCGAAGGGTTAAAAGGTCAGAACTTTTCAAAACATCATATGTGTGATTAGGCAACCCTCATGAACTGTAAATCAGTCATTTCTCTAAACAGATGTCAAAGAAAAGCTCTCTCACACACACACACACACACACACACACACACACACACACACACACACACACACACACACACACACACACACACACACACACACACACACACACACACACACACAGCAAGGATGGAGTGACAAAGTACGGTGCTTAAAGACACACAAAGCCTGCAATGGCATTACCATTATCTCCAGGCCGTGGCGAGTTCAACGAGATGCCCCGCTTGACCGTAGCTCACTCGGTCTAAGCGCAGCGACAGTGACAAGAAGAATTCCCCAAATGACCCTTTGACCTCAATTTCAAGTCTTTTGCTTTTGGGAGACAAAGAGAGAACCGTTAAGGTTAGAAGCACAATTTGACCTCAGAAACGTTCCTAAGGCCCCGTAGCAAGGCATGGGAAAAAAAGTGGATTTTCAGCACCAATTAAGGTCTTGCTCGGGCACCGAATGACCTATCGAGCCGAAACTTGGGATTCGAGTTCGCCTCACATTGGCCTAATGTCAGAACTGGACCTGCAGCTAGAACGTAACTACGTGTTATATGTTTTTATTATGGTTTAAATGGAAGGCGCTGTGAATTTTGGGCCTGCTCTGAAATATGTGATAGTTGGCTTCTAAACGAGTTGGAAAAAGTGAGTTTGGAGTCAGATCAGTTTGGTGTTTGAAAATATCTAATTGGCTGATGGTCACTGACTTGCTAGTTGACTTTTGTACATCTGTGGCATTGCGACACAAAACTGCACATTTTAGAGTGGCGTTTTATTGTTCCCAGCATAAGGTGCACCTGTGTAATGATCATGCTGTTTAATCAGCTTCTTGATATAGCGCACCTGTCAGGTGGTTGAATTATCTTGGCAAACGAGAAATGCTGAACAAAATTTGAGAGAAAAAAAAGCTTTTTGTGTGTATGAAATCTGACTGTCAGAGGTCAACCCCCCTCTTCTATCTGAAAAACATTCTGTGATCTTTTATTTCAGCTCATGAAACATGGGACCAACCCTGTTGTGTTTATATATTTGCTCAGTATACTTACTAAACCTGGAGAGGACAGTTAGGCCTATCGTCAACCAATCCTCTTAAATCATTCGGGGCTAAATTCCAGCTAAACTTGGAGAGGACAGTTAGGCCTATCGTCAACCAATCCTCTTAAATCCTTCGGGGCTAAATTCCAGCTAAACATGGAGAGGACAGTTAGGCCTATCGTCAACCAATCCTCTTAAATCCTTTCGGGGCTAAATTCCAGCTAAACTTGGAGAGGACAGTTAGGCCTATCGTCAACCAATCCTCTTAAATCCTTCGGGGCTAAATTCCAGCTAAACTTGGAGAGGACAGTTAGGCCTATCGTCAACCAATCCTCTTAAATCGTTCGGGGCTAAATTCCAGCTAAACTTGGAGAGGACAGTTAGGCCTAACTACTTACAGAAAGCTTCTGAATGAACAGCTACAGCAGAAAATAGCCGTATTAGACTGAAAGATATGAGGTCATTTCGTCAACCTTGTGAGGATCTACATGCATCAGACGTTGCTCATTCAACGTATCTGCTGTTACTTCACTCCATCCTGTTTTAAATCTCACTTCCTGTTTGACATTCCCTGAGATGTGATCTAATGTTACTTCACTCCATCCTGTTTTAAATCTCACTTCCTGTTTGACATTCCCTGAGATGTGATCTGATGTTACTTCACTCCATCCTGTTTTAAATCTCACTTCCTGTTTGACATTCCCTGAGATGTGATCTGATGTTACTCCACTCCATCCTGTTTTAAATCTCACTTCCTGTTTGACATTCCCTGAGATGTGATCCTGTTACTTCACTCCATCCTGTTTTAAATCTCACTTCCTGTTTGACATTCCCTGAGATGTGATCTGATGTTACTTCACTCCATCCTGTTTTAAATCTCACTTCCTGTTTGACATTCCCTGAGATGTGATCTGATGTTACTCCACTCCATCCTGTTTTAAATCTCACTTCCTGTTTGACATTCCCTGAGATGTGATCCTGTTACTTCACTCCATCCTGTTTTAAATCTCACTTCCTGTTTGACATTCCCTGAGATGTGATCTGATGTTACTTCACTCCATCTTGTTTTAAATCTCACTTCCTGTTTGACATTCCCTGAGATGTGATCCTGTTACTTCACTCCATCCTGTTTTAAATCTCACTTCCTGTTTGACATTCCCTGAGATGTGATCCTGTTACTTCACTCCATCCTGTTTTAAATCTCACTTCCTGTTTGACATTCCCTGAGATGTGATCTGATGTTACTCCACTCCATCCTGTTTTAAATCTCACTTCCTGTTTGACATTCCCTGAGATGTGATCTGATGTTACTTCACTCCATCCTGTTTTAAATCTCACTTCCTGTTTGACATTCCCTGAGATGTGATCTGATGTTACTTCACTCCATCCTGTTTTAAATCTCACTTCCTGTTTGACATTCCCTGAGATGTGATCCTGTTACTTCACTCCATCCTGTTTTAAATCTCACTTCCTGTTTGACATTCCCTGAGATGTGATCTGATGTTACTTCACTCCATCTTGTTTTAAATCTCACTTCCTGTTTGACATTCCCTGAGATGTGATCCTGTTACTTCTCTCCATCCTGTTTTAAATCTCACTTCCTGTTTGACATTCCCTGAGATGTGATCCTGTTACTTCACTCCATCCTGTTTTAAATCTCACTTCCTGTTTGACATTCCCTGAGATGTGATCTGATGTTACTCCACTCCATCCTGTTTTAAATCTCACTTCCTGTTTGACATTCCCTGAGATGTGATCCTGTTACTTCACTCCATCCTGTTTTAAATCTCACTTCCTGTTTGACATTCCCTGAGATGTGATCCTGTTACTTCACTCCATCCTGTTTTAAATCTCACTTCCTGTTTGACATTCCCTGAGATGTGATCTGATGTTACTCCACTCCATCCTGTTTTAAATCTCACTTCCTGTTTGACATTCCCTGAGATGTGATCTGATGTTACTTCACTCCATCCTGTTTTAAATCTCACTTCCTGTTTGACATTCCCTGAGATGTGATCCTGTTACTTCACTCCATCCTGTTTTAAATCTCACTTCCTGTTTGACATTCCCTGAGATGTGATCCTGTTACTTCACTCCATCCTGTTTTAAATCTCACTTCCTGTTTGACATTCCCTGAGATGTGATCTGATGTTACTCCACTCCATCCTGTTTTAAATCTCACTTCCTGTTTGACATTCCCTGAGATGTGATCTGATGTTACTTCACTCCATCCTGTTTTAAATCTCACTTCCTGTTTATAAATCTCACTTCATGTTTTAAATTCACAGTCTGAAATGAAAACACAGTGGACAACTAGTAACAATATTTTATTTAATAATCGAAACGAGAAATCAAATGAAATGACATTAAATGACTTTATAATAATGTGTGTGTGGTGTGTATACATGTGAGAAAGTCAAACATTCTTCAGAAGACAGCTCCCCTCTTCTGACTGTCAGAGGTCAACCCCCCTCCTCCACCTGACTGTCAGAGGTCAACCCCCCTCTTCCATCTGACTGTCAGAGGTCAACCCCCCTCCTCCACCTGACTGTCAGAGGTCAACCCCCCTCTTCTACCTGACTGTCAGAGGTCAACCCCCCTCCTCCACCTGACTGTCAGAGGTCAACCCCCCTCCTCCACCTGACTGTCAGAGGTCAACCCCCCTCCTCCACCTGACTGTCAGAGGTCAACCCCCCTCTTCCACCTGACTGTCAGAGGTCAACCCCCCTCTTCCACCTGACTGTCAGAGGTCAACCCCCCTCTTCCACCTGACTGTCAGAGGTCAACCCCCCTCTTCCACCTGACTGTCAGAGGTCAACCCCCCTCTTCCATCTGACTGTCAGAGGTCAACCCCCCTCTTCCATCTGACTGTCAGAGGTCAACCCCCCTCTTCCATCTGACTGTCAGAGGTCAACCCCCCTCTTCTATCTGACTGTCAGAGGTCAACCCCCCTCTTCCATCTGACTGTCAGAGGTCAACCCCCCTCTTCCACCTGACTGTCAGAGGTCAACCCCCCTCTTCCATCTGACTGTCAGAGGTCAACCCCCCTCTTTCCTCGTCCTTCTTTCTCCTGGAGTCTGTTTTGAGGCTTTAAATGGACCTCAGCTGCTTCATCCCCTGCAGCGTGACAAAGTGGGAGGCGAGCGGCGACATACTCCTCAGTTTGAGGAGACCCCCAAAGCCTGAGTATCAATCTGTTTGTTCTTGAGTGTTAAACGGTGTACGAGTGCATCTTTGTAATCTAATGCGTTGTCTCTGAATGATCTTATTTTACTAGAGTTTGTCCGGCCGTCCGTTCCTGCTCCTCCCCGGCGGACGTGTCAGACTCCTGGTACTGCACCTCGTCCTCTTTCGTCTTCCGCTTTCTTTCTCTGGAGGGTTGGTTCTCCCCGGCGGTGCCCGTGGCGCGGTATCTTCTCCCTTCGACGCCGTCTCAAGGAAGGCGCTGGTCTCACCGGAAGGATTCGTGGCGTAACGTTTGTCTTCCATCTGGCTGTCGTGGCACATGAAGTCGGCCAACATTTCCCCGTCGGCATTCGAGAGAACGTTTTTAACCTGTAAGAACACAAACAAAGAGACACACAGATAAAATAGGATATTTTTTAAGTCATTGATGGGTTTTTTTCAGACCGTCGTTGGAATCAAATCTTTTATTTATATCCCCCCCCATCTGACTGACGTGACTGACGACGGAAGTCCTCAGGTCAGTGAAGGAAGGGCTGTCAGGCAGGCCCATCTCCTTCCACGCCTCCCTCAGGTAGACGGGCAGGTTTTTGATCTCGGTGTTGGTGGAATTGAAAAAGAAGAACTGGTCTTTCTTTCCACCCGGGAGGCTGCGCTTGACTTTCAGGAAGTCTCTAAACCAAGAGTACTCCTCTTTATCCAGCGACATCTGGATCGTGGTTTGCATTTGTTTTGCGTTTCCCACCTATTAGAAAACGGACAACAAAACAACAAACAGATATTAACGCTGCGGTGCCAGTCGTTTCCAAAACCAACCAATTACGTTCAGGTGTACGGTTATAGACCTACGTTGATCAGATAGGTCCCAGACAGGCCCCACTGGGCCACGTTCAGGTGTACGGTTGGTTATAGACTTACGTTGATCAGATAGGCCCCAGACAGACCCCACTGGGCCACGTTCAGGTGTACGGTTATAGACTTACGTTGATCAGATAGGACCCAGACAGGCCCCACTGGGCCACGTTCAGGTGTATGGTTATAGACTTACGTTGATCAGATAGGCCCCAGACAGGCCCCACTGGGCCACGTTCAGGTGTATGGTTATAGACTTACGTTGATCAGATAGGACCCAGACAGGCCCCACTGGGCCACGTTCAGGTGTATGGTTATAGACTTACGTTGATCAGATAGGACCCAGACAGGCCCCACTGGGCCACGTTCAGGTGTATGGTTATAGACTTACGTTGATCAGATAGGCCCCAGACAGGCCCCACTGGGCCACGTTCAGGTGTACGGTTATAGACTTACGTTGATCAGATAGGACCCAGACAGGCCCCACTGGGCCACGTTCAGGTGTACGGTTGGTTATAGACTTACGTTGATCAGATAGGCCCCAGACAGGCCCCACTGGGCCACGTTCAGGTGTACGGTTGGTTATAGACTTACGTTGATCAGATAGGCCCCAGACAGACCCCACTGGGCCACGTTCAGGTGTACGGTTGGTTATAGACTTACGTTGATCAGATAGGCCCCAGACAGGCCCTACTGGGCCACGTTCAGGTGTATGGTTATAGACTTACATTGATCAGATAGGCCCCAGACAGACACCACTGGGCCATGTTCAGGTGTATGGTTATAGACTTACGTTGATCAGATAGGCCCCAGACAGGCCCTACTGGACCACGTTCAGGTGTATGGTTATAGACTTACGTTGATCAGATAGGACCCAGACAGGCCCCACTGGGCCACGTTCAGGTGTACGGTTGGTTATAGACTTACGTTGATCAGATAGGCCCCAGACAGGCCCCACTGGGCCACGTTCAGGTGTACGGTTGGTTATAGACTTACGTTGATCAGATAGGACCCAGACAGGCCCCACTGGACCACGTTCAGGTGTACGGTTGGTTATAGACTTACGTTGATCAGATAGGACCCAGACAGGCCCCACTGGGCCACGTTCAGGTGTACGGTTGGTTATAGACTTACGTTGATCAGATAGGCCCCAGACAGGCCCCACTGGGCCACGTTCAGGTGTATGGTTATAGACTTACGTTGATCAGATAGGACCCAGACAGGCCCCACTGGGCCACGTTCAGGTGTATGGTTATAGACTTACGTTGATCAGATAGGCCCCAGACAGGCACCACTGGGCCACGTTCAGGTGTACGGTTATAGACTTACGTTGATCAGATAGGACCCAGACAGGCTCCACTGGGCCACGTTCAGGTGTACGGTTATAGACTTACGTTGATCAGATAGGACCCAGACAGGCCCCACTGGGCCACGTTCAGGTGTACGGTTGGTTATAGACTTACGTTGATCAGATAGGCCCCAGACAGGCCCCACTGGGCCACGTTCAGGTGTATGGTTATAGACTTACGTTGATCAGATAGGCCCCAGACAGACCCCACTGGGCCACGTTCAGGTGTACGGTTGGTTATAGACTTACGTTGATCAGATAGGCCCCAGACAGACCCCACTGGGCCACGTTCAGGTGTACGGTTGGTTATAGACTTACGTTGATCAGATAGGCCCCAGACAGACCCCACTGGGCCACGTTCAGGTGTACGGTTGGTTATAGACTTACGTTGATCAGATAGGCCCCAGACAGGCCCCACTGGGCCACGTTCAGGTGTATGGTTATAGACTTACGTTGATCAGATAGGCCCCAGACAGGCCCCACTGGACCACGTTCAGGTGTATGGTTATAGACTTACGTTGATCAGATAGGCCCCAGACAGGCCCCACTGGGCCACGTTCAGGTGTATGGTTATAGACTTACGTTGATCAGATAGGACCCAGACAGGCCCCACTGGGCCACGTTCAGGTGTATGGTTATAGACTTACGTTGATCAGATAGGACCCAGACAGGCCCCACTGGGCCACGTTCAGGTGTACGGTTGGTTATAGACTTACGTTGATCAGATAGGACCCAGACAGGCCCCACTGGGCCACGTTCAGGTGTATGGTTATAGACTTACGTTGATCAGATAGGCCCCAGACAGGCCCCACTGGGCCACGTTCAGGTGTACGGTTGGTTATAGACTTACGTTGATCAGATAGGACCCAGACAGGCCCCACTGGGCCACGTTCAGGTGTACGGTTGGTTATAGACTTACGTTGATCAGATAGGACCCAGACAGGCCCCACTGGGCCACGTTCAGGTGTATGGTTATAGACTTACGTTGATCAGATAGGACCCAGACAGGCCCCACTGGGCCACGTTCAGGTGTATGGTTATAGACTTACGTTGATCAGATAGGCCCCAGACAGGCTCCACTGGACCTCCTCCACCTCCTTCACCATCATGTTTCTATAAAGGCCCGGGCTGTGGCCGTACATGGAGGTAAAATAGGCGCACAGGAATCCGTAAAACCGGTTCTGGTTCGTCTGTGTCTTTGTTTCTTTCAAGGTTTCTGTGAGAACATGAGAATAAAAACAGGATAGTCCTGTTTCATCCTGTAGACATCTATAATAATAACAGACAGCTTCTATAATGTCCTACATCTATAATAATAACAGACAGCTTCTATAATGTCCTGTAAACATCTATAATAATAACAGACAGCTTCTATAATGTCCTGTGTACATCTATAATAATAACAGACAGCTTCTATAATGTCCTGTAGACATCTATAATAATAACAGACAGCTTCTATAATGTCCTGTAGACATCTATAATAATAACAGACAGCTTCTATAATGTCCTACATCTATAATAATAACAGACAGCTTCTATAATGTCCTGTAAACATCTATAATAATAACAGACAGCTTCTATAATGTCCTGTGTACATCTATAATAATAACAGACAGCTTCTATAATGTCCTGTAAACATCTATAATAATAACAGACAGCTTCTATAATGTCCTGTAGACATCTATAATAATAACAGACAGCTTCTATAATGTCCTACATCTATAATAATAACAGACAGCTTCTATAATGTCCTGTAAACATCTATAATAATAACAGACAGCTTCTATAATGTCCTGTGTACATCTATAATAATAACAGACAGCTTCTATAATGTCCTGTAAACATCTATAATAATAACAGACAGCTTCTATAATGTCCTGTAGACATCTATAATAATAACAGACAGCTTCCATAATGTCCTGTAAACATCTATAATAATAACAGACAGCTTCTATAATGTCCTACATCTATAATAATAACAGACAGCTTCCATAATGTCCTGTAAACATCTATAATAATAACAGACAGCTTCCATAATGTCCTGTAAACATCTATAATAATAACAGACAGCTTCTATAATGTCCTGTAAACATCTATAATAATAACAGACAGCTTCCATAATGTCCTGTAAACATCTATAATAATAACAGACAGCTTCCATAATGTCCTGTAAACATCTATAATAATAACAGACAGCTTCCATAATGTCCTACATCTATAATAATAACAGACAGCTTCCATAATGTCCTGTAAACATCTATAATAATAACAGACAGCTTCCATAATGTCCTACATCTATAATAATAACAGACAGCTTCTATAATGTCCTGTAAACATCTATAATAATAACAGACAGCTTCTATAATGTCCTGTAAACATCTATAATAATAAGACAGCTTCCATAATGTCCTGTAAACATCTATAATAATAACAGACAGCTTCCATAATGTCCTGTAAACATCTATAATAATAACAGACAGCTTCTATAATGTCCTGTAAACATCTATAATAATAACAGACAGCTTCTATAATGTCCTGTAAACATCTATAATAATAACAGACAGCTTCCATAATGTCCTGTAAACATCTATAATAATAACAGACAGCTTCCATAATGTCCTGTAAACATCTATAATAATAACAGACAGCTTCTATAATGTCCTACATCTATAATAATAACAGACAGCTTCCATAATGTCCTGTAAACATCTATAATAATAACAGACAGCTTCTATAATGTCCTGTAAACATCTATAATAATAACAGACAGCTTCCATAATGTCCTGTAAACATCTATAATAATAACAACAGACAGCTTCCATAATGTCCTGTAGACATCTATAATAATAACAGACAGCTTCCATAATGTCCTGTAAACATCTATAATAATAACAGACAGCTTCCATAATGTCCTGTGTACATCTATAATAATAACAGACAGCTTCTATAATGTCCTGTAAACATCTATAATAATAACAGACAGCTTCTATAATGTCCTGTAAACATCTATAATAATAACAGACAGCTTCTATAATGTCCTGTAAACATCTATAATAATAAGACAGCTTCCATAATGTCCTGTAAACATCTATAATAATAACAGACAGCTTCCATAATGTCCTGTAAACATCTATAATAATAACAGACAGCTTCTATAATGTCCTGTAAACATCTATAATAATAACAGACAGCTTCTATAATGTCCTGTAAACATCTATAATAATAACAGACAGCTTCCATAATGTCCTGTAGACATCTATAATAATAACAGACAGCTTCTATAATGTCCTGTAGACATCTATAATAATAACAGACAGCTTCTATAATGTCCTGTAAACATCTATAATAATAACAGACAGCTTCTATAATGTCCTACATCTATAATAATAACAGACAGCTTCTATAATGTCCTGTAAACATCTATAATAATAACAGACAGCTTCCATAATGTCCTACATCTATAATAATAACAGACAGCTTCTATAATGTCCTACATCTATAATAATAACAGACAGCTTCCATAATGTCCTGTGTACATCTATAATAATAACAGACAGCTTCTATAATGTCCTGTAAACATCTATAATAATAACAGACAGCTTCTATAATGTCCTGTAAACATCTATAATAATAACAGACAGCTTCTATAATGTCCTGTAAACATCTATAATAATAACAGACAGCTTCCATAATGTCCTGTAAACATCTATAATAATAACAGACAGCTTCCATAATGTCCTGTAAACATCTATAATAATAACAGACAGCTTCTATAATGTCCTACATCTATAATAATAACAGACAGCTTCCATAATGTCCTGTAAACATCTATAATAATAACAGACAGCTTCCATAATGTCCTGTAAACATCTATAATAATAACAGACAGCTTCTATAATGTCCTGTAAACATCTATAATAATAACAGACAGCTTCCATAATGTCCTGTAAACATCTATAATAATAACAGACAGCTTCTATAATGTCCTGTAAACATCTATAATAATAACAGACAGCTTCCATAATGTCCTGTAGACATCTATAATAATAACAGACAGCTTCTATAATGTCCTGTAGACATCTATAATAATAACAGACAGCTTCTATAATGTCCTACATCTATAATAATAACAGACAGCTTCTATAATGTCCTACATCTATAATAATAACAGACAGCTTCTATAATGTCCTGTAAACATCTATAATAACAACAGACAGCTTCCATAATGTCCTGTAAACATCTATAATAATAACAGTCAGCTTCTATAATGTCCTGTAGACATCTATAATAATAACAGACAGCTTCTATAATGTCCTACATCTATAATAATAACAGACAGCTTCTATAATGTCCTGTAAACATCTATAATAATAACAGACAGCTTCTATAATGTCCTGTAGACATTATTATAGTAACATCACAGATTAAGAAAAACTTACTCAGCACTTGAGGGATCTTGTCCCTGGCAAGAGACCGGCACTTCATTAGGCTCTTTATAGACACCACCTTGCCTTTCTTGTTGTCAACTGATCCTTTCACGGACTTGTTAATCTCCATCATCGCCCGGTTGATCTCCCTCCAGTGGTTTCTGGTCAGCCGACAGCCAGGCGGAGGGGTCTCCTCGGAGTACTGGAGAAACGCACCGATAGTGGAGGTGTAGTGGTTGACCGTGGTGACGGCCATGTTCTTCTGAAGGGTCTGGAACCATCTAACACACACACACACACACACACACACACACACACACACACACACACACACACACACACACACACACACACACACTCACACACACACACCCAATCAATGAGTGTGTTGTTAATGAACGCTGATGAGACTAAAGAGAAGGACAGAACCTCTGCTCACCTCCTCATGTTGTCCTGGTTTGTCAGGAAAGTGAGAGTGGATGGATTAATCTCATCCTTCGCCATGTCCTTCAAAAAGTGCTGCACCGGCTTGAGTTTTGCGTCACAATTTTGCTTCAGCTTATTGTTTGGATTGGGGCCTTCACAGGTCTTCCTGAACCCCTCTATAAACACACCTGATCAAAGAAACATCATATTTTAGACTGGGGCCTTCACAGGTCTTCCTGAACCACTCTGTAAAAACACCTAATCAAAGAAACATCATATTTTAGACTGGGGACCTTCACAGGTCTTCCTGAACCCCTCTATAAACACACCTAATCAAAGAAACGTCATATTTTAGACTGGGGCCTTCCTGAACCCCTCTATAAACACACCTGATCAAATAAACATCATATTTTAGACTGGGGGCCTTCACAGGTCTTCCTGAACCCCTCTATAAACACACCTAATCAAAGAAACATCATAGACTGGGGACCTTCACAGGTCTTCCTGAACCCCTCTATAAACACACCTAATCAAAGAAACATCATATTTTAGATTGGGACCTTCACAGGTCTTCCTGAACCCCTCTATAGACACACCTAATCAAAGAAACATCATATTTTAGACTGGGGACCTTCACAGGTCTTCCTAAACCCCTCTATAAACACACCTAATCAAAGAAACATCATATTTTAGACTGGGGACCTTCGCAGGTCTTCCTGAACCCCTCTATAAACACACCTAATCAAAGAAACATCATATTTTAGACTGGGACCTTCACAGGTCTTCCTGAACCCCTCTATAAACACACCTAATCAAAGAAACATCATATTTTAGACTGGGGACCTTCACAGGTCTTCCTGAACCCCTCTATAAACACACCTGATCAAAGAAACATCATATTTTAGACTGGGGACCTTCACAGGTCTTCCTGAACCCCTCTATAAACACACCTAATCAAAGAAACATCATATTTTAGACTGGGGACCTTCACAGGTCTTCCTGAACCCCTCTATAAACACACCTAATCAAAGAAACGTCATATTTTAGACTGGGGCCTTCCTGAACCCCTCTATAAACACACCTGATCAAATAAACATCATATTTTAGACTGGGGGCCTTCACAGGTCTTCCTGAACCCCTCTATAAACACACCTAATCAAAGAAACATCATAGACTGGGGACCTTCACAGGTCTTCCTGAACCCCTCTATAAACACACCTAATCAAAGAAACATCATATTTTAGATTGGGACCTTCACAGGTCTTCCTGAACCCCTCTATAGACACACCTAATCAAAGAAACATCATATTTTAGACTGGGGACCTTCACAGGTCTTCCTAAACCCCTCTATAAACACACCTAATCAAAGAAACATCATATTTTAGACTGGGGACCTTCGCAGGTCTTCCTGAACCCCTCTATAAACACACCTAATCAAAGAAACATCATATTTTAGACTGGGACCTTCACAGGTCTTCCTGAACCCCTCTATAAACACACCTAATCAAAGAAACATCATATTTTAGACTGGGGACCTTCACAGGTCTTCCTGAACCCCTCTATAAACACACCTGATCAAAGAAACATCATATTTTAGACTGGGGACCTTCACAGGTCTTCCTGAACCCCTCTATAAACACACCTAATCAAAGAAACATCATATTTTAGACTGGGGACCTTCACAGGTCTTCCTGAGCCCCTCTATAAACACACCTGATCAAAGAAACATCATATTTTAGACTGGGGACCTTCACAGGTCTTCCTGAACCCCTCTATAAACACACCTAATCAAAGACCTTCACAGGTCTTCCTGGACCCCTCTATAAACACACCTAATCAAAGAAACATCATATTTTAGACTGGGGTCTTCCTGAACCACTCTATAAACACACCTGATCAAATAAACATCATATTTTAGACTGGGGACCTTCACAGGTCTTCCTGAACCCCTCTATAAACACACCTAATCAAAGAAACATCATATTTTAGACTGGGGACCTTCACAGGTCTTCCTGAACCCCTCTATAAACACACCTAATCAAAGAAACATCACATTTTAGACTGGGGACCTTCACAGGTCTTCCTGAACCCCTCTATAGACACACCTAATCAAAGAAACATCATATTTTAGACTGGGGACCTTCACAGGTCTTCCTGAACCCCTCTATAAACACACCTAATCAAAGAAACGTCATATTTTAGACTGGGGTCTTCCTGAACCCCTCTATAAACACACCTAATCAAAGAAACATCATATTTTAGATTGGGACCTTCACAGGTCTTCCTGAACCCCTCTATAGACACACCTAATCAAAGAAACATCATATTTTAGACTGGGGACCTTCACAGGTCTTCCTGAACCCCTCTATAAACACACCTAATCAAAGAAACATCATATTTTAGACTGGGGACCTTCACAGGTCTTCCTGAACCCCTCTATAAACACACCTGATCAAAGAAACATCATATTTTAGACTGGGGACCTTCACAGGTCTTCCTGAACCCCTCTATAGACACACCTAATCAAAGAAACATCATATTTTAGATTGGGGACCTTCACAGGTCTTCCTGAACCCCTCTATAAACACACCTAATCAAAGAAACATCATATTTTAGACTGGGACCTTCACAGGTCTTCCTGAACCCCTCTATAAACACACCTAATCAAAGAAACGTCATATTTTAGACTGGGGACCTTTACAGGTCTTCCTGAACCACTCTGTAAACACACCTAATCAAAGAAACATCATATTTTAGACTGGGGACCTTCACAGGTCTTCCTGAACCCCTCTATAAACACACCTAATCAAAGAAACGTCATATTTTAGACTGGGGCCTTCCTGAACCCCTCTATAAACACACCTAATCAAAGAAACATCATATTTTAGACTGGGGACCTTCACAGGTCTTCCTGAACCCCTCTATAAACACACCTGATCAAAGAAACATCATATTTTAGACTGGGGACCTTCACAGGTCTTCCTGAACCCCTCTATAAACACACCTAATCAAAGAAACATCATATTTTAGACTGGGGGCCTTCACAGGTCTTCCTGAACCCCTCTATAAACACACCTAATCAAAGAAACATCACATTTTAGACTGGGGACCTTCACAGGTCTTCCTGAACCCCTCTATAAACACACCTAATCAAAGAAACATCATATTTTAGACTGGGGACCTTCACAGGTCTTCCTGAACCCCTCTATAAACACACCTAATCAAAGAAACATCATATTTTAGACTGGGGACCTTCACAGGTCTTCCTGAACCCCTCTATAAACACACCTAATCAAAGACCTTCACAGGTCTTCCTGAACCCCTCTATAAACACACCTGATCAAAGATAACATTTTTGGACTTAAGACAGAAATCAGACCGGCTGTTTTTCTAATCCATTTCAAACACAAATACAAATACACAAACAGGCCAGACACAGCGGAGGACAGGTGGGGTCTGGGGCAGAGTGAAGCGGGCCAGACACAGCGGAGGACGGGTGGGGTCTGGGGCAGAGTGAAGCGGGCCAGACACAGCGGAGGACGGGTGGGGTCTGGGGCAGAGTGAAGCGGGCCAGACACAGCGGAGGACGGGTGGGGTCTGGGGCAGAGTGAAGCAGGCCAGACACAGCGGAGGACGGGTGGGGTCTGGGGCAGAGTGAAGCAGGCCAGACACAGCGGAGGACGGGTGGGGTCTGGGGCAGAGTGAAGCAGGCCAGACACAGCGGAGGACGGGTGGGGTCTGGGGCAGAGTGAAGCAGGCCAGACACAGCGGAGGACGGGTGGGGTCTGGGGCAGAGTGAAGCAGGCCAGACACAGCGGAGGACGGGTGGGGTCTGGGGCAGAGTGAAGCAGGCCAGACACAGCGGAGGACGGGTGGGGTCTGGGGCAGAGTGAAGCAGGCCAGACACAGCGGAGGACGGGTGGGGTCTGGGGCAGAGTGAAGCAGGCCAGACACAGCGGAGGACAGGTGGGGTCTGGGGCAGAGTGAAGCAGGCCAGACACAGCGGAGGACGGGTGGGGTCTGGGGCAGAGTGAAGCAGGCCAGACACAGCGGAGGACGGGTTGGGTCTGGGGCAGAGTGAAGCAGGTCAGACACAGCGGAGGACAGGTGGGGTCTGGGGCAGAGTGAAGCAGGCCAGACACAGCGGAGGACGGGTGGGGTCTGGGGCAGAGTGAAGCAGGCCAGATACAGCGGAGGACGGGTGGGGTCTGGGGCAGAGTGAAGCAGGCCAGACACAGCGGAGGACGGGCGGGGTCTGGGGCAGAGTGAAGCAGGCCAGACACAGCGGAGGACGGGTGGGGTCTGGGGCAGAGTGAAGCGGGCCAGACACAGCGGAGGACGGGTGGGGTCTGTGGCATAGTGAAGCAGGCCAGACACAGCGGAGGACGGGTGGGGTCTGGGGCAGAGTGAAGCAGGCCAGACACAGCGGAGGACAGGCCCTACAGAAGTGACCCTAAAGTTACAGGACCTTCAGAAAATATTCACACCGCTTGACTTTTTCCACTTATTGTCGTGTCACAACTTGAATTTAACATGAATTAAACTTAAGATTATTTATTTTTTGTCACAATACCCAATAATGTCAAAGTGGAATTACATTTTTCAACATTATTTTTTATTACAAATGAATTAAAAATGAAAAGCTCCGAAGCACAACCCAAGCTGAAATGTGTTGAGTCGATAAGTTTTCAAACCCTTATGTAATGGTACGCCGAGGAGTAAAAATGCCCTTAACAAATTTATTTAACCCTTATTTTACCAGGTATAAGATAAGTAGCATGGACTCACTGTGTGCAATAATGATTTTTGAATGACTACCTCACCTCAGTCGAGCAGTGAATTTCAAACACAGATTCAACCACAAAGACCAGGGAGGTTTTCCAATGCCTCGTAAAGAAGAGCACCTATTGGTAGATGGGTAAAAAAATGGTTCAGTCTGCTTTCCACCAGACACTGGACAATTCACCTTTCAGCAGGACAATACCCTAAAACACAATGCCAAATCTACACTGGAGTTACTTAACAAGTAGACAGTGAATGTTCCGGAGCGGCCAAGTTTACAGTTTTGACTTAAATTTACGGAAAGACCTGGAAATGGTTGTCTAGCAACGATCAACAAACAATTTGACAAAACTTCAAGAATTTTTTTAAAGAATAATGGGCAAATGTTGCACAATCTAGGTGTGAAAAGCTCTTAGAGACTTACCCAGAAAGACTCACAGCTGTAATCGCTGCCAAAGGTGCTTCTACAATGTATTTACTCAGGGGTGTGAATACTTATGCAAATTAGATATTTCTGTATTTTAAATTTTCAATAAATTTGCAAACATTTCTACAAACATGTTTTGATTTTGTCATAATGGGGTCTGTAGACAGGGGGAGAGAAATCAATTTCATCCTTTTTGAATTCAGGCTGTAACGTAAAAAAATGTGGAATCAGTCAAGGGGTCTGAATACTTTCTGAAGGCACTGGAACTGTGATTAGCTGGACACAAACACTTTATACAACGTCAACACAAAGAAAAACAGTCGCCCTTTTAGGCTTTTTCCAAATACAAACACTATTTTAAAAGACAGTACTTACTCAGAGCAGAGCCCGGGAAGGGACTTTGGCTGCTAGATCCGGGCGCCGTGGCTTCCTCTGTCTGGGCCTCTGAACCCACGACTCGGTGCTGCTGCAGCTCCTCTTGTTCTGTGTCTGACGTAGGAGGAGACGGCTCGGGCTGAAACCTGGACCTCTTTGCTGACCTGGCCTTTGCTGATCTGGCCCTGACACTCTGCCTTTTCAGTAGCTGGTACCTCTTCCTCACTCTATTCAATTCAGAGATCAGCTTCAGGTTGTCCTCTCTAACGGATTGGTCGGTCGCACTTCTCTTGGTCAGCTTCAGGTTGTCCTCTCTAACGGATTGGTTGGTCGCACTTCTCTTTGTCAGGGCCTCGTCCCGCTCTTGCAAAGCTTTCCGCAGCCTCAGGATCGACGCTCGGCAGTGGCAGGAATAATCTTTGCAGCTCACGTCCTTCTTCTCCTCTTCCTCTTTCAAAGGAGGAAGCGGTAAATCTACAGAGTGGTCTTCCTGCTTCGTTTCCCCCTCCACAATATCCAAACGGGTGGTCAGCGGGACGACAGGGTTGGAGGCCCTCAACGCGGCCAGCCGCTCCATGGTCAGCCGTCTCCTCAGTTCCTGTATAGCCCGTCTCCTCTGCGATCTGTTGAGCTCTGTGTGCGACTCCATGTGTCGATCCAGCCTGCTGAGCCGGGTGGAGCATCCCGTCACTGGACACGGCTGCTGCCTGATATTGACACGGCCCGACCGCCAATTACAAAGGAGGACCCTCTCCTCCGTGTTCCTCACGTTGTGCGTGTACCTCAGGTGCTGACTGAAGCCGATCACAACCTTGGGGCAAAGCGGACAGGAACGACCCGCGAAGCGCCCCGGAGCTTTCTCTAGTATGGAAAACAAAAGGTCAAAAGAACAGAACATTACAAAAAAACACAATCAGCGATCACAACAAGTAGAATGCTCCAGGCTGATTAGTTGTTGCTTAGAAACAACACCTGAGACCACACCTTCTCACTCTAGAACCTCTTTAACCCCGCCTTCCACTCCTCCTCCCACTAAAACACTACTTACTGGTGTTAATCAGGTCTCCTGTCTCCTCCTCCTCCTCCTCTTCCTCCTCCTCCAATGTATCAGTTATCACTCCCTCCTCCTCCTCTTCCACCTCCTCCTCCACCAATGTACCAGTTATCTCCCTCTCCGCCTCCTCCTCCACCTCCTCTTCCACCAATGTACCAGTTATCACTCCCTCCTCCTCCTCCTCTTCCACCTCCTCTTCCACCAATGTACCAGTTATCACTCCCTCCTCCTCCTCCTCTTCCACCTCCTCTTCCACCAATGTACCAGTTATCACTCCCTCCTCCTCCTCCTCTTCCACCTCCTCCTCCACCAATGTACCAGTTATCTCTCCCTCCTCCTCCTCTTCCTCCACCAATGTACCAGTTGTCACTCCCTCCTCCTCCTCTTCCTCCACCAATGTACCAGTTATCGCTCCCTCCTCCTCTTCCTCCTCTTCCACCAACGTGCCAGTTATCGCTCCCTCCTCCTCCTCTTCCTCCTCTTCCACCAACGTGCCAGTTATCGCTCCCTCCTCCTCCTCTTCCTCCTCTTCCACCAACGTGCCAGTTATCGCTCCCTCCTCCTCCACTCCAAAAACTGCATCCTACAAATCAAATCAAATGTTATTTGTCACATACACCTGTTTAGCAGATGTTATTGCGGGTGTAGCGAAATGCTTGTGTTTCTAGCTCCGACAGTCCAGTAATATCTAACAACTTCACAACAATATATATAACTATATGGATGAGCGATGTCAGAGCAGCATAGACTGAGATATTACAGATATATAACTATATGGATGAGCGATGTCAGAGCAGCATAGACTGAGATATTAAAGATATATAACTATATGGATGAGCGATGTCAGAGCAGCATAGACTGAGATATTAAAGATATATAACTATATGGATGAGCGATGTCAGAGCAGCATAGACTGAGATATTACAGATATATAAATATATGGATGAGCGATGTCAGAGCAGCATAGACTGAGATATTACAGATATATAACTATATGGATGAGCGATGTCAGAGCAGCATAGACTGAGATATTAATGATATATAACTATATGGATGAGCGATGTCAGAACTGCATAGACTGAGATATTAATGATATATAACTATATGGATGAGCGATGTCAGAGCAGCATAGACTGAGATATTAAAGATATATAACTATATGGATGAGCGATGTCAGAGCAGCATAGACTGAGATATTACAGATATATAACTATATGGATGAGCGATGTCAGAGCAGCATAGACTGAGATATTAAAGATATATAACTATATGGATGAGCGATGTCAGAGCAGCATAGACTGAGATATTAAAGATATATAACTATATGGATGAGCGATGTCAGAGCAGCATAGACTGAGATATTAAAGATATATAACTATATGGATGAGCGATGTCAGAGCAGCATAGACTGAGATATTAAAGATATATAACTATATGGATGAGCGATGTCAGAGCAGCATAGACTGAGATATTAAAGATATATAAATATATGGATGAGCGATGTCAGAGCAGCATAGACTGAGATATTAAAGATATATAAATATATGGATGAGCGATGTCAGAGCAGCATAGACTGAGATATTAAAGATATATAAATATATGGATGAGCGATGTCAGAGCAGCATAGACTGAGATATTAAAGATATATAACTACATGGATGAGCGATGTCAGAGCAGCATAGACTGAGATATTAAAGATATATAACTATATGGATGAGCGATGTCAGAGCAGCATAGACTGAGATATTACAGATATATAACTATATGGATGAGCGATGTCAGAGCAGCATAGACTGAGATATTAAAGATATATAACTATATGGATGAGTGATGTCAGAGCAGCATAGACTGAGATATTAAAGATATATAAATATATGGATGAGCGATGTCAGAGCAGCATAGACTGAGATATTAAAGATATATAACTATATGGATGAGCGATGTCAGAGCAGCATAGACTGAGATATTAAAGATATATAACTATATGGATGAGCGATGTCAGAGCAGCATAGACTGAGATATTAAAGATATATAACTATATGGATGAGCGATGTCAGAGCAGCATAGACTGAGATATTAAAGATATATAACTATATGGATGAGCGATGTCAGAGCAGCATAGACTGAGATATTAAAGATATATAACTATATGGATGAGCGATGTCAGAGCAGCATAGACTGAGATATTACAGATATATAACTATATGGATGAGCGATGTCAGAGCAGCATAGACTGAGATATTACAGATATATAAATATATGGATGAGCGATGTCAGAGCAGCATAGACTGAGATATTAAAGATATATAACTATATGGATGAGCGATGTCAGAGCAGCATAGACTGAGATATTAAAGATATATAACTATATGGATGAGCGATGTCAGAGCAGCATAGACTGAGATATTAAAGATATATAACTATATGGATGAGCGATGTCAGAGCAGCATAGACTGAGATATTAAAGATATATAAATATATGGATGAGCGATGTCAGAGCAGCATAGACTGAGATATTAAAGATATATAACTATATGGATGAGCGATGTCAGAGCAGCATAGACTGAGATACAGTTTATACATATGAGATGAGATATGTCAACATTATTAAAGTGACTAGTGTTTCATTTTTAAAGTGGCCAGTGATTCCATGTCTGTGTATGTAGGCAGCAGCCTCTCTATGTTAGTGATGGCTGTTTAACAGTCTGATGGCCTTGAGATAGAAGCTGTTTTTCAGTCTCTCGGTCCCTGCTTTGATGCACCTGTACTGACCTCGCCTTCTGGATGATAGCGGGGTGAACAGGCAGTGGCTCGGGTGGTTGTTGTCCTTGGTGATATGTTTTCCATTCCTGTGACATCGGGTGGTGCAGGTGTCCTGGAGGGCATGTCGTTTGCCCCTGGTGATGCGTTGGGCAGATCGCACCACCCTCTGGAGAGCCTTGCGTTTGCGGGCGGAGCAGTTGCCGTACCAGGCGGTGATAGAGCCCGACAGGATGCTCTCGATTGTGCATCGACTTTCTCTTCCTCCTCAGTAACATCCTCCTCTGTCACTCTGAACGCCTCTTCCTCTTCTGTCACTGAAACGTCTTTCTCTTCTTCTTTTACTGTAACATCCTCCTCTTCCTCCTCCTCTTTCACTCTGAACGCGTCTTCCTCTTCTTTCACTGTAACGTCTTTCTCTTCTTCTTTCACGGTAACACCCTCTACTTCTTGTTTTACTGTCACAGCCTCCTCTTCCACCTCTTCTTTCACGACATCGTTCAGCCACAGACCTTCTTTCTCCGTCCAGCAGACCTCTTCTTTAACAGGATGCAGGTAGTTTTGTGAACTCATGGTCGGGGATGTTAGCTAGGTTAGCTAACTACCTGGTAAAATAAATAAAATAGCTAGTTAACATGTGCGACTAGCCTAGTGCTAGGCTATTTGAGCTATTTATCTTGCTGATTAGTAACGTACATATGAAATTAAATGAGCGGTAACTATCTATACGACAGAAATGTGTTTTAAAACACAGTGAAAAATCATACACTGAAAGCGTCTCAAGAGCTATAATGTTTCGGCTTTGTTGGCTAGCAAACTCCCGAGATGTGTCTGACTGGCTGTTGTTGGTGGCGAAGAAACACCTCGTCCCCTAGATTACACGTCACAGACGCACATCCGCCATCTGCTGACTGGAATGGGCAGTTTAGGAAAGACAAAGCTGAAATGTCCCCTTTTTGGGGGCGAAACAACTAAATTCACATAGAAACATGTGTTATAGATCTGTCATTCTCATTGAAAGCACGTCTAAGAAGCGGTAGGTCTGTTACGTTTATATTTCTACGTTGGAGGATGGGCATCGTCCTCTGGTTCCAAAAGTGTTACATATTTTAATACAGAAATATTGTTTTTCACAAGTATTTCACTACACCCGCAATAACATTGTCACCGGTGCTGTTTTGTCGTGATGGTAACACAGTCAACCTTTTTTGATTCGACGACCGGAGTTCGAATCGCAGACAGCGTCATGATTGATGACACGTCATTCTAACCAGAATAATGGGACGTGCTCATTATAAATACATTGTGATTTAGTTCCGGGATCAGACTAACTTTTTCTTATGATTTTGTTTGCAGAGCATACAGGCGTGGCAGTTTATCGGATAAGGAGGTGTACGGCGTGTCGTCTCTTCTATAAAGCGCGCATACATAGAATCAAAGGCATTTAACATGGGGGGTTGAGTTTGAATAAAACCAGTTCATTTAGTAAATCTAGCCTGCTGTCATTTTTTTCAAGACATAGACCTTAATACCTGCGCCTTATGTAAAAAAAATAATAATATAGTATTAGTTAGCTTGTCCACTGTAACAACAGGTTCAAGCGTAACCAGATAAACTTGGCTTTGAAGATAAAACTACTTTCAACGCGCACTAATCCCGTGTCCCTGTCGCTAGACTTGTGTCGCTCAACTAGCTTTGGCTGCCATCTAGTGGAAATAAATGATAACTACACTGGACAGCTAGTTGTCAGAGTCAAAGCAGACTTTTAATAATATATGACATTCAGCAGACGCCTTTTATCCAAAGCGAACTGGCTACATGGTAGCAGACCATAGAAACAGGATTACAGTGTTGATATATCATGGATGGTCAGTCCTTGCCTCTGTAGCTCTGTCTATGAATTTGAGAGTGGTTACATTTCTCCATCGCTCAGCTTTTTACCGAAAGAGGAGCAAGGACACACTCTTTTGTTTCTACTGCTGACTGGCACTTTTAAGAAGTTAAAGATGCAGATTAAATACACACCAAAATATATGTTACAGATACTATACAAATGTCCCATCCACTCAGACAGCTAGTGAACACACAGCATCCTGCACAGAGAACAATCAATCACTCAGACAGTTAGTGAATACACAGCATCCTGCACAGAGAACAATCAATCACTCAGACAGTTAGTGAACACACACAGCATCCTGCACAGAGAACAATCAATCACTCAGACAGCTAGTGAACACACACAGCATCCTGCACAGAGAACAATCAATCACTCAGACAGCTAGTGAACACACACAGCATCCTGCACAGAGAAAAATCAATCACTCAGACAGCTAGTGAACACACACAGCATCCTGCACAGAGAACAATCAATCAAATGTATTTTACATCAAAATAATAACCAACGAGGGTGTAACAGATCAACGCCTCAGGAGCAAATGTCAGTTGGCATTTCATAGCTGAGCATTCATAGGTTGAGAGAGAGAGAGTCGAAAACAGCATGACCGGGACAAGGTAACACATCCGTTGAAACGGGTATCAAAAAATTAATCGGTAATAATAATTAAACAATTCCACTCCGATTCCCTTTAGGGATTTTGTGCTTCTTTTGAATTCGCTGTTAATATGACCCGCTCCTTCTCCATATCAGGAACACCAGCCTGCTCCTTCTCCATATCAGGAACACCAGCCTGCTCCTTCTCCATATCAGGAACACCAGCCTGCTCCTTCTCCATATCAGGAACACCAGCCTGCTCCTTCTCCATATCAGGAACACCAGCCTGCTCCTTCTCCATATCAGGAACACCAGCCTGCTCCTTCTCCATATCAGGAACACCAGCCTGCTCCTTCTCCATATCAGGAACACCAGCCTGCTCCTTCTCCATATCAGGAACACCAGCCTGCTCCTTCTCCATATCAGGAACACCAGCCTGCTCCTTCTCCATATCAGGAACACCAGCCTGCTCCTTCTCCATATCAGGAACACCAGCCTGCTCCTTCTCCATATCAGGAACACCAGCCTGCTCCTTCTCCATATCAGGAACACCATCCTGCTCCTTCTCCATATCCAGAACACCAGCCTGCTCCTTCTCCATATCAGGAACACCAGCCTGCTCCTTCTCCATATCAGGAACACCAGCCCGCTCCTTCTCCATATCAGGAACACCAGCCCGCTCCTTCTCCATATCAGGAACACCAGCCTGCTCCTTCTCCATATCAGGAACACCAGCCTGCTCCTTCTCCATATCAGTACACCAGCCCGCTCCTTCTCCATATCAGGAACACCAGCCTGCTCCTTCTCCATATCAGGAACACCAGCCTGCTCCTTCTCCATATCCAGAACACCAGCCTGCTCCTTCTCCATATCAGGAACACCAGCATGCTCCTTCTCCATATCAGGAACACCAGCCTGCTCCTTCTCCATATCAGGAACACCAGCCTGCTCCTTCTCCATATCAGGAACACCAGCCTGCTCCTTCTCCATATCAGGAACACCAGCCCGCTCCTTCTCCATATCCAGAACACCAGCCTGCTCCTTCTCCATATCAGGAACACCAGCCTGCTCCTTCTCCATATCAGAAACACCAGCCTGCTCCTTCTCCATATCAGAAACACCAGCCTGCTCCTTCTCCATATCAGGAACACCAGCCTGCTCCTTCTCCATATCAGGAACACCAGCCTGCTCCTTCTCCATATCAGGAACACCAGCCTGCTCCTTCTCCATATCAGGAACACCAGCCTGCTCCTTCTCCATATCAGGAACACCATCCTGCTCCTTCTCCATATCCAGAACACCAGCCTGCTCCTTCTCCATATCAGGAACACCAGCCCGCTCCTTCTCCATATCAGGAACACCAGCCCGCTCCTTCTCCATATCAGGAACACCAGCCCGCTCCTTCTCCATATCAGGAACACCAGCCTGCTCCTTCTCCATATCAGGAACACCAGCCTGCTCCTTCTCCATATCAGTACACCAGCCCGCTCCTTCTCCATATCAGGAACACCAGCCTGCTCCTTCTCCATATCAGGAACACCAGCCTGCTCCTTCTCCATATCCAGAACACCAGCCTGCTCCTTCTCCATATCAGGAACACCAGCATGCTCCTTCTCCATATCAGGAACACCAGCCTGCTCCATATCAGGAACACCAGCCTGCTCCTTCTCCATATCAGGAACACCAGCCCGCTCCTTCTCCATATCAGAAACACCAGCCCGCTCCTTCTCCATATCCAGAACACCAGCCTGCTCCTTCTCCATATCAGGAACACCAGCCTGCTCCTTCTCCATATCAGAAACACCAGCCTGCTCCTTCTCCATATCAGAAACACCAGCCTGCTCCTTCTCCATATCAGGAACACCAGCCTGCTCCTTCTCCATATCAGGAACACCAGCCTGCTCCTTCTCCATATCAGGAACACCAGCCTGCTCCTTCTCCATATCAGGAACACCAGCCTGCTCCTTCTCCATATCAGGAACACCAGCCTGCTCCTTCTCCATATCAGGAACAACAGCCTGCTCCTTCTCCATATCAGGAACACCAGCCTGCTCCTTCTCCATATCAGGAACACCAGCCCGCTCCTTCTCCATATCAGGAACACCAGCCCGCTCCTTTTCCATATCAGGAACACCAGCCTGCTCCTTCTCCATATCAGGAACACCATCCCGCTCCTTCTCCATATCAGGAACACCAGCCCGCTCCTTCTCCATATCAGGAACACCATCCCGCTCCTTCTCCATATCAGGAACACCAGCCTGCTCCTTCTCCATATCAGGAACACCAGCCTGCTCCTTCTCCATATCAGGAACACCAGCCTGCTCCTTCTCCTTATCAGGAACACCAGCCTGCTCCTTCTCCTTATCAGGAACACCAGCCTGCTCCTTCTCCATATCAGGAACACCAGCCTGCTCCTTCTCCATATCAGGAACACCATCCCGCTCCTTCTCCATATCAGGAACACCAGCCTGCTCCTTCTCCATATCAGGAACACCAGCCTGCTCCTTCTCCATATCAGGAACACCAGCCTGCTCCTTCTCCATATCAGGAACACCATCCTGCTCCTTCTCCATATCCAGAACACCAGCCCGCTCCTTCTCCATATCAGGAACACCAGCCCGCTCCTTCTCCATATCAGGAACACCAGCCTGCTCCTTCTCCATATCAGGAACACCAGCCTGCTCCTTCTCCATATCAGGAACACCAGCCTGCTCCTTCTCCATATCAGTACACCAGCCCGCTCCTTCTCCATATCAGGAACACCAGCCTGCTCCTTCTCCATATCAGGAACACCAGCCTGCTCCTTCTCCATATCCAGAACACCAGCCTGCTCCTTCTCCATATCAGGAACACCAGCCTGCTCCTTCTCCATATCAGGAACACCAGCCTGCTCCTTCTCCATATCAGGAACACCAGCCTGCTCCTTCTCCATATCAGGAACACCAGCCTGTTCCTTCTCCATATCAGTACACCAGCCCGCTCCTTCTCCATATCAGGAACACCAGCCCGCTCCTTCTCCATATCCAGAACACCAGCCTGCTCCTTCTCCATATCAGGAACACCAGCCTGCTCCTTCTCCATATCAGAAACACCAGCCTGCTCCTTCTCCATATCAGAAACACCAGCCTGCTCCTTCTCCATATCAGGAACACCAGCCTGCTCCTTCTCCATATCAGGAACACCAGCCTGCTCCTTCTCCATATCAGGAACACCAGCCTGCTCCTTCTCCATATCAGGAACACCAGCCTGCTCCTTCTCCATATCAGGAACAACAGCCTGCTCCTTCTCCATATCAGAAACACCAGCCTGCTCCTTCTCCATATCAGGAACACCAGCCTGCTCCTTCTCCATATCAGAAACACCAGCCTGCTCCTTCTCCATATCAGGAACACCAGCCTGCTCCTTCTCCATATCAGGAACACCAGCCTGCTCCTTCTCCATATCAGAAACACCAGCCTGCTCCTTCTCCATATCAGGAACACCAGCCTGCTCCTTCTCCATATCAGAAACACCAGCCTGCTCCTTCTCCATATCAGAAACACCAGCCTGCTCCTTCTCCATATCAGGAACACCAGCCCGCTCCTTCTCCATATCAGGAACACCAGCCTGCTCCTTCTCCATATCAGGAACACCAGCCCGCTCCTTCTCCATATCAGGAACACCAGCCTGCTCCTTCTCCATATCAGGAACACCAGCCCGCTCCTTCTCCATATCAGGAACACCAGCCCGCTTCTTCTCCATATCCAGAACACCAGCCTGCTCCTTCTCCATATCAGGAACACCAGCCTGCTCCTTCTCCATATCAGAAACACCAGCCTGCTCCTTCTCCATATCAGGAACACCAGCCTGCTCCTTCTCCATATCAGGAACACCAGCCTGCTCCTTCTCCATATCAGGAACACCAGCCTGCTCCTTCTCCATATCAGGAACACCAGCCCGCTCCTTCTCCATATCAGGAACACCAGCCCGCTCCTTCTCCATATCAGGAACACCAGCCCGCTCCTTCTCCATATCAGGAACACCAGCCCGCTCCTTCTTCATATCGGGAACACCAGCCTGCTCCTTCTCCATATCAGGAACACCAGCCTGCTCCTTCTCCATATCGGGAACACCAGCCCGCTCCTTCTCCATATCGGGAACACCAGCCCGCTCCTTCTCCATATCCAGAACACCAGCCTGCTCCTTCTCCATATCAGGAACACCATCCCGCTCCTTCTCCATATCAGAAACACCAGCCCGCTCCTTCTCCATATCAGGAACACCAGCCCGCTCCTTCTCCATATCAGGAACACCAGCCCGCTCCTTCTCCATATCAGGAACACCAGCCCGCTCCTTCTCCATATCAGGAACACCAGCCCGCTCCTTCTCCATATCAGGAACACCAGCCTGCTCCTTCTCCTTATCAGGAACACCAGCCTGCTCCTTCTCCATATCAGGAACACCAGCCTGCTCCTTCTCCATATCAGGAACACCAGCCTGCTCCTTCTCCATATCAGGAACACCAGCCTGCTCCTTCTCCTTATCAGGAACACCAGCCTGCTCCTTCTCCATATCAGGAACACCAGCCTGCTCCTTCTCCATATCAGGAACATCAGCCTGCTCCTTCTCCATATCAGGAACACCAGCCCGCTCCTTCTCCATATCAGGAACACCAGCCCGCTCCTTCTCCATATCAGGAACGTTCTGACTGACACGTTGTGTTATCTACCTTCCAGCCATCCATTCACCCACTCAGACCTGTCCTGACATCCACTCACCCACTCAGACCTGTCCTGACATCCACTCACCCACTCAGACCTGTCCTGACATCCATTCACCCACTCAGACCTGTCCTGACATCCATTCACCCACTCAGACCTGTCCTGCCATCCACTCACCCACTCAGACCTGTCCTGACATCCATTCACCCACTCAGACCTGTCCTGACATCCATTCACCCACTCAGACCTGTCCTGACATCCATTCACCCACTCAGACCTGTCCTGACATCCATTCACCCACTCAGACCTGTCCTTCCATCCATTCACCCACTCAGACCTGTCTTGACATCCACTCACCCACTCAGACCTGTCCCGACATCCATTCACCCACTCAGACCTGTCCTGACATCCACTCACCCACTCAGACCTGTCCTGCCATCCATTCACCCACTCAGACCTGTCCTGCCATCCATTCACCCACTCAGACCTGTCCTGCCATCCATTCACCCACTCAGACCTGTCCTGCCATCCATTCACCCACTCAGACCTGTCCTGACATCCACTCACCCACTCAGACCTGTCCAGCCATCCATTCACCCACTCAGACCTGTCCTGACATCCACTCACCCACTCAGACCTGTCCTGCCATCCATTCACCCACTCAGACCTGTCCAGCCATCCACTCAGACCTGTCCTGACACCCACTCAGACCTGTCCTGACATCCACTCACCCACTCAGACCTGTCCAGCCATCCACTCAGACCTGTCCTGACACCCACTCAGACCTGTCCTGACATCCATTCACCCACTCAGACCTGTCCTGCCATCTATTCACCCACTCAGACCTGTCCTGACATCCACTCACCCACTCAGACCTGTCCTGCCATCCATTCACCCACTCAGACCTGTCCTGCCATCCATTCACCCACTCAGACCTGTCCAGCCATCCATTCACCCACTCAGACCTGTCCTGACATCCACTCACCCACTCAGACCTGTCCTGCCATCCATTCACCCACTCAGACCTGTCCTGCCATCCATTCACCCACTCAGACCTGTCCTGACATCCACTCACCCACTCAGACCTGTCCTGCCATCCATTCACCCACTCAGACCTGTCCAGCCATCCATTCACCCACTCAGACCTGTCCTGACATCCACTCACCCACTCAGACCTGTCCTGCCATCCATTCACCCACTCAGACCTGTCCTGCCATCCATTCACCCACTCAGATCTGTCCTGCCATCCATTCACCCACTCAGACCTGTCCTGACATCCACTCACCCACTCAGACCTGTCCTGACATCCATTCACCCACTCAGACCTGTCCAGCCATCCACTCAGACCTGTCCTGCCATCCATTCACCCACTCAGACCTGTCCTGACATCCACTCACCCACTCAGATCTGTCCTGCCATCCATTCACCCACTCAGACCTGTCCTGCCATCCATTCACCCACTCAGATCTGTCCTGCCATCCATTCACCCACTCAGACCTGTCCTGACATCCACTCACCCACTCAGACCTGTCCTGACATCCACTCACCCACTCAGACCTGTCCTGCCATCCATTCACCCACTCAGACCTGTCCTGCCATCCATTCACCCACTCAGACCTGTCCAGCCATCCATTCACCCACTCAGACCTGTCCTGACATCCACTCAGACCTGTCCTGCCATCCATTCACCCACTCAGACCTGTCCTGCCATCCATTCACCCACTCAGATCTGTCCTGCCATCCATTCACCCACTCAGACCTGTCCTGACATCCACTCACCCACTCAGACCTGTCCTGACATCCATTCACCCACTCAGACCTGTCCTGCCATCCATTCACCCACTCAGACCTGTCCTGACATCCACTCACCCACTCAGACCTGTCCTGACATCCACTCACCCACTCAGACCTGTCCTGCCATCCATTCACCCACTCAGACCTGTCCTGACATCCACTCACCCACTCAGACCTGTCCTGCCATCCATTCACCCACTCAGACCTCTCCTTGTGTTCTGACTGATACGTTGTGTTATCTACCATCCAGCCCTACATTCAGAATAACGAATTTCTGTAAGTACATAGATGTAGATAATGAATGTCCACTAGTGGCTAACATAGTTCAAAAATATTCATTAAATCTTTATTCAGATACAAAAATGTTGCATTAATCAAATTATTTTTTACAATCAGCATCTGTGTTTTTTCCCGACTTGGCAGAATAATACTGATGGGAACATTCATGAAGTATCAAATCAAATCAAATCAAATTGTATTTGTCACATACACATGGTTAGCAGATGTTAATGCGAGTGTAGCGAAATGCTTGTGCTTCTAGTTCCGACAATGCAGTAATAACCAACAAGTAATCTAACCTAACAATTCCACAACTACTACCTTATACACACAAGTGTAAAGGGATAAAGAATATGTACATAAAGATATATGAATGAGTGATGGTACAGAACGGCATAGGCAAGATGCAGTAGATGGTATAGTGTACAGTCTATACATATGAGATGAGTAATGTAGGGTATGTAAACATAAAGTGGCATAGTTTAAAGTGGCTAGTGATACATGTATTACATAAAGATGGCAAGATGCAGTAGATGATATAGAGTACAGTATATACATATACATATGAGATGAGTAATGTAGGGTATGTAAACATTATATTAAGTGGCATTGTTTAAAGTGGCTAGTGATACATTTTTACATAATTTCCATCAATTCCCATTATTAAAGTGGCTGGAGTTGAGTCAGTATGTTGGCAGCGGCCACTAAATGTTAGTGGCTGTTTAACAGTCTGATGGCCTTGAGATAGAAGCTGTTTTTCAGTCTCTCGGTCCCTGCTTTGATGCACCTGTACTGACCTCGCCTTCTGGATGATAGCGGGGTGAACAGGCAGTGGCTCGGGTGGTTGTTGTCCTTGATGATCTTTATGGCCTTCCTGTGACATCGGGTGGTGTAGGTGTCCTGGAGGGCAGGTAGTTTGCCCCCGGTGATGCGTTGTGCAGACCTCACTACCCTCTGGAGAGCCTTACGGTTGTGGGCGGAGCAGTTGCCGTACCAGGCGGTGATACAGCCCGACAGGATGCTCTCGATTGTGCATCTGTAGAAGTTTGTGAGTGCTTTTGGTGACAAGCCGAATTTCTTCAGCCTCCTGAGGTTGAAGAGGCGCTGTTGCGCCTTCTTCACAACGCTGTCTGTGTGGGTGGACCAATTCAGTTTGTCCGTGATGTGTACACCGAGGAACTTAAAACTTTCCACCTTCTCCACTACTGTCCCGTCGATGTGGTAGTTAGGAAATGTTTTAATAATACAGATGGGAACATTCATGAAGTAGCTAGGAAATGTTTTAATAATACCGATGGGAACATTCATGAAGTAACAAGGAAATGTTTTAATAATACTGATGGGAACATTCATGAAGTAGCTAGTAAATGTTTTAATAATACAGATGGAACATTCATGAAGTAGCAAGGAAATTTTTTAATAACACTGATGGGACATTCATGAAGTAGCTAGTAAATGTTTTAATAATACAGATGGAACATTCATGAAGGAGCTAGTAAATGTTTTAATAATACATATGGAACATTCATGAAGTAGCTAGAAAATGTTTTAATAATACTGATGGGAACATTCATGAAGTAGCTAGTAAATGTTTTAATAATACTGATGGGAACATTCATGAAGTAACTAGTAAATGTTTTAATAATACCGATGGGAACATTCATGAAGTAGCTAGTAAATGTTTTAATAATACCGGTGGGAACATTCATGAAGTAGCTAGGAAATGTTTTAATAATACAGATGGGAACATTCATGAAGTAGCTAGTAAATGTTTTAATAATACCGGTGGGAACATTCATGAAGTAGCTAGGAAATGTTTTAATAATACAGATGGAACATTCATGAAGTAGCTAGGAAATGTTTTAATAATACCGGTGGGAACATTCATGAAGTACCGAGGAAATGTTTTAATAATACTATTGAGAACATTCATGAAGTAGCAAGGACTTTTTTTTTAATAATACTGATGGGAACATTCATGAAGTACCTAGGAAATATTTTAATAATACCGATGGGAACATTTATGAAGTGTGCCAAGCATAGGGTTAACGTGTGCCAAGCATAGGGTTAACATAGGGTTAACGTGTGCCATGTTATCTGATGAGAATCGCTTCAATTTAGCCTGCAAGTAAATCCCTGATTGTAATTAGCTGATACGCATTTTCTGCCAGAGAACCTGTTTTAAAATTTAAAATGGTTGCTTATGAACCCATTTATATTCATCCATTTAATAATTACATTTCACAACTTTCCAAATCATTAACATCTAAGTGTTTATATTTCTATTCAAATCAATCCAAATCCATAATCAAAATAAAATACACATTTTAAAATGTAACTTTATTGTTATTGTAATCATGTCTCAAGAGGATAAAACTAAAGTAGACCTATTTTGGGGAAGATTTGATATAAACAATATGATTTAATGTGGTGTCAAAAAAAACACACTCAAAAACATGAGTCAGAACACAGCCTGTCTATTCTCTCATGTCATTTCAGGTTCTCTGTCCGGGAAAATGTCTTTCCACAATTAGGTTCCCTAACTAAAACTCTTTCCAAACTGTGTGTTTATGTTCTCATGCCTTTTTTAGGTTCCCTAACTTGGAACAATGTTAAGGCTTCTCTGCAGAGTGTATTATTTTATGTTTGTTTAAGTTCCCTAACTGGGTAAAACTCTTTCCACAATGGGAACAGGGGTAAGGCTTCTCTGCAGAGTGTATTCTCTTATGTTTGTTCAGGTTCCCTAACTGGATAAAACTCTTTCCACAATGGGAACAGTGGTAAGGTGTCTCTCCAGAGTGTATTCTCTCGTGCTCTTTTAGGTTCCCTAACTTGGTAAAATCCTTTCCACATTGGGCGCAATGGTATGGTTTCTCCCCGGTGTGTGTCCTCTCGTGCTCTTTCAGATTATCTAACAACCTAAAATGCTTTCCACAATGGGAACAGGGGTATGGTTTCTCTCCAGAGTGTATTTTCTTATGTTTGTTCAGGCTCCCTAACTGGGTAAATCTCTTTTCACAATGGGAGCAGTGGTACGGCTTATCTCTAGAGTGTATTATCTCATGCTTTTTTAGGTTCCCTAACTGGGTAAAATCCTTTCCACACTGGGAGCATTGGTAAGGCTTCTCCCCCGTGTGTGTCCTCTCATGCTCTTTCAGATTATCTAACAACCTAAAATTCTTTCCACAATGGGAACAGGGGTACGGTTTCTCTCCAGAGTGTATTTTCTTGTGTTTGTTTAGGTTCCCTAACTGGGTAAAACTAATTCCACACTGGGGGCAATGGTAAGGTTTCTCCCCTGTGTGTGTCCTCTCGTGCTCCTTCAGAGTATCTAACAACCTAAAATTCTTTCCACAATGGGAACAGGGGTAAGGCTTCTCTCCAGAATGTATTCGCTTGTGTTTGTTCAGGCTCCCTAACCACATAAAACTATTTCCACATTGGGAGCAGTGATAAGGCTTTTCTCCTGTGTGTATTCTCTTATGTTTGTTCAGGCTCCCTAACAAAGTAAAACTCTTTCCACACTGGGAGCATTGGAAGGGCTTTTCTCCTACGTGTGTCCTTTTATGCTCTTTCAGCTTCCATGACCACTTAAAACTCATATTACATTGGATGCAGTGGTGTTGTCTCGCAGGTTTGGGAGGCTTTGGGTCTGGTTCCCCTGAAGGACTCTTCCTGCTGTCATAGTGAGAGGCTGGTCTCTTTCCTGCCAAAAACAAAGAGTATTTGGTTAAACAGAGACCTAAATGAAACCTCCACATTATAAAACTGTCTTTCCTATTGAGGTTTAATCCAGACTAGATCCCTCATTATAAAACAGTACATTTGGATCGTGGATTGGTTAATAGCCGTTAGTTATTTATGATGATCCCTGGGTAATGCCTGTTAACTTCTTATGGCTGCGGGGGCAGTATTGAGTAGCTTGGATGAAAGGTGCACAGAGGTGCCCAGAGTAAACGGCCTGCTCCTCAGTCATAGTTGCTAATATCATGCATAGTATTATTAGTATTGGATAGAAAACAGTCTGAAGTTTCTAAAACTGTTTGAATTATGTCTGTGAGTATAACAGAACTCATATGGCAGGCAAAAACCTGAGAAAAAATCCAAACAGGAAGTGGAAACTCAGGCTGGTAGATTTTCAACCAAGCTCCCATTGAAATCACAGCGAGATATGGATGAGTTTTCACTTCCTACAGCTTCCACTAGATGTCAACAGTCTGTAGAACTTTGTCTGATCACTCTAATGTAAAGGGGGGCCGAAGGAGACAGGAATGAGTCACCACTGCCATGAGCTGACCCTTCTTTGACCACGCGCGTTCACATTGGAGGGAACTCCGTTCCATCGCTCATCTGAAGTCAATGTAATTCTCCGGTTGGTACGTTATTCAAGATTTATGTTAAAAACATCCTAAATATTGATTCAATACATCGTTTGACATGTTTCTACGTACTGTTACGGAACTTTTGGACGTTTCGTCAGGTTTTAGTGAACGCACTTCCCTGACGTTGGATTTGTATACCAAACACGCGACAAAAAAAAAACTATTTGGACATAAATTATGGACCGATTATTATTACCGAAAAAAACAAACATTTCTTGTGGGAGTCCTGGGAGTGCATTTCGACGAAGATCAGCAAAGGTAAGTGAACATTTATAATGCTTTTTATGAGTTTTGTTGACTGCACAATTTGGGCGGGTAACTGTATGGCTTGCTTTTGTGGCTGAACGCTGTTTTCAGATTATTGAATATTGTGTTTTGCCGTAAAGCTTTTTTGAAATCTGACACAGCGGTTGCATTAAGAACAAGTGTATCTTTAATTCTATGTAAAACATGTATCTTTCATCAAAGTGTATGATGAGTATTTCTGTTATTAGATGTGGCTCTCTGCAATTTCTCTGGATATTTTGGAGGCATTTCTGAACATGGCGCCAATGTAAACATGAACTTAATCGAACAAGACATATATGTATTGTGTAATATGAAGTCCTATGAGTGTCATCTGATGAAGATCAGCAAAGGTTAGTGATTCATTTTATCTCTATTTGTGCTATTTGTGGCTCCTTTCTTTGGCTGGAAAAATGGCAGAATTTTTCTTTGAGTTGGTGGTGACCTAACATAATCGTTTGTGGTGCTTTCGCTGAAAAGCCTATTTGAAATCGGACACTTTGGTGGGATTAACAACAAGATTACCTTTAAAATGGTATAAGACACATGTATGTTTGAGGAATTTTAATTATGAGATTTCTGTTTGAATTTGGCGCCCTGCACTTCCACTGGCTGTTGTCATATCGATCCCGTTACCGGGTTTGCAGCCATAAGAAGTTTTAACAGTTGTATTTGAATTATCCCTATACATCCACTGTCCCAAGGCCAAGCCAGGCAATTTATAAACTAATCTCCACTGTCCCACAGCCAAGCCAGGCAATTTATAAACTAATCTCCACTGGAAAAAGCATCTAGACATTATTACCCCGTTCTTCTAGTCTAGCAGTTGGTTTGTAACAGAGGGGATTTGTATCAACTTTGCCATCTGCCTCTCGGACCTCTGAAAGTCATTTTGTAGGTAAAATAAAATATGTATAGAACTTATTTTGGTGATTTATTATTGAATAGAAATTTCTAATCGAATTTCCCTGTTGGTTTGCTACTAGAATGGAACATAAAAGGGAGACTGCACTTCCTGATTGGGCCTTGTGTTTTTAATCAATGCTCATTAAGAAGTGCTAGCGGCCGTGACTGAGGCCAAACAACGGATGTCTTGGGGGTGTTATTTGATGTTTCTTGGGTGTATTTGACATTCAAATCACAACAGACAAGGGCAGTAGTGAGTAAAATGAGGTAAGCTAACTTTGCTGGAGAGAATAAAGTTTTGAAGTTGAGGACTTCTCCCCTTCTCACTGACTCGCCATCTCTAATTCAGTTCTATGTGTAGGCTAAAGGCTAGACCTTGTGTTTAGCCAAGCTGACAGCAGCTAGCTAGCATAGCTTGGTGATAGCTAACAGCTGGCTATCCTCTCTAGCTGATATTTCCCTGTTAAATCAGTTAGCTGACAGCAGCTAGCTAGCATAGCTTGGTGATAGCTAACAGCTGGCTATCCTCTCTAGCTGATATTTCCCTGTAAAAGTAGTTAGCTGACAGCAGCTAGCTAGCATAGCTTGGTGATAGCTGCAGCTGGCTATCCTCTCTAGCTGATATTTCTGTTAAATCAGTTAGCTGACAGCAGCTAGCTAGCATAGCTTGGTGATAGCTAACAGCTGGCTATCCTATCTAGCTAATATTTCCCTGTTAAATCAGTTAGCTGACAGCAGCTAGCTAGCATAGCTTGGTGATAGCTAACAGCTGGCTATCCTCTCTAGCTGATATTTCCCTGTAAAAGTAGTTAGCTGACAGCAGCTAGCTAGCATAGCTTGGTGATAGCTGCAGCTGGCTATCCTCTCTAGCTGATATTTCTGTTAAATCAGTTAGCTGACAGCAGCTAGCTAGCATAGCTTGGTGATAGCTAACAGCTGGCTATCCTATCTAGCTAATATTTCTGTTAAATCAGTTAGCTGACAGCAGCTAGCATAGCTTGGTGATAGCTAACAGCTGGCTATCCTATCTAGCTGATATTTCCCTGTAAAAGTAGTTAGCTGACAGCAGCTAGCTAGCATAGCTTGGTGATAGCTAACAGCTGGCTATCCTCTCTAGCTGATATTTCCCTGTTAAATCAGTTAGCTGACAGCAGCTAGCTAGCATAGCTTGGTGATAGCTAACAGCTGGCTATCCTCTCTAGCTGATATTTCCCTGTTAAATCAGTTAGCTGACAGCAGCTAGCTAGCATAGCTTGGTGATAGCTAACAGCTGGCTATCCTCTCTATCTAATATTTCTCTGTTAAATCAGTTAGCTGACAGCAGCTAGCTAGCATAGCTTGGTGATAGCTAACAGCTGGCTATCCTCTCTAGCTGATATTTCCCTGTTAAATCAGTTAGCTGACAGCAGCTAGCTAGCATAGCTTGGTGATAGCTGCAGCTGGCTATCCTCTCTAGCTGATATTTCCCTGTTAAATCAGTTAGCTGACAGCAGCTAGCTAGCATAGCTTGGTGATAGCTGCAGCTGGCTATCCTCTCTAGCTAATATATCTGTTAAATCAGTTAGCTGACAGCAGATAGCTAGCATAGCTTGGTGATAGCTAACAGCTGGCTATCCTATCTAGCTGATATTTCTGTCAAATCAGTTAGCTGACAGCAGCTAGCTAGCATAGCTTGGTAATAGCTAACAGCTGGCTATCCTATCTAGCTGATATTTCTGTTAAATCAGTTAGCTGACAGCAGCTAGCTAGCATAGCTTGGTGATAGCTAACAGCTGGCTATCCTATCTAGCTGATATTTCCCTGTAAAAGTAGTTAGCTGACAGCAGCTAGCTAGCATAGCTTGGTGATAGCTAACAGCTGGCTATCCTATCTAGCTGATATTTCCCTGTAAAAGTAGTTAGCTGACAGCAGCTAGCTAGCATAGCTTGGTGATAGCTAACAGCTGGCTATCCTATCTAGCTGATATTTCCCTGTCAAATCAGTTAGCTGACAGCAGCTAGCTAGCATAGCTTGGTGATAGCTGCAGCTGGCTATCCTCTCTAGCTGATATTTCCCTGTTAAATCAGTTAGCTGACAGCAGCTAGCTAGCATAGCTTGGTGATAGCTAACAGCTGGCTATCCTCTCTAGCTGATATTTCTGTTAAATCAGTTAGCTGACAGCAGCTAGCTAGCATAGCTTGGTGATAGCTAACAGCTGGCTATCCTCTCTAGCTGATATTTCCCTGTTAAATCAGTTAGCTGACAGCAGCTAGCTAGCATAGCTTGGTGATAGCTAACAGCTGGCTATCCTCTCTATCTAATATTTCTCTGTTAAATCAGTTAGCTGACAGCAGCTAGCTAGCATAGCTTGGTGATAGCTAACAGCTGGCTATCCTCTCTAGCTGATATTTCCCTGTAAAAGTAGTTAGCTGACAGCAGCTAGCTAGCATAGCTTGGTGATAGCTAACAGCTGGCTATCCTATCTAGCTGATATTTCCCTGTAAAAGTAGTTAGCTGACAGCAGCTAGCTAGCATAGCTTGGTGATAGCTAACAGCTGCCTGTTATGCTAAAATAGCAAGACACTGTGTCTGGACTGTGTTTCATAAGACACTAGTTCTACAACACCTTGCTACAAAAGTAGCTGGCAACTTAGTTTCAACGTTTCATCACGTCATGTAAATAAATACACGTTTCCATGGAAACGATATCAACAACTGCCAGTCGAATGCCCGGTCATCAGTTCTTCATATACATAACTGGCTAGTTGTGTCTCATCTCTCATCATGTCCGCTGTTAGATCTTTCCTGGGGGGACAAATCCCAGAACTGAACTACAGTATAAATGCTAAATTGTAATTATTATTTCACCTCCAGGGCCTATTTATTGTACATAGATTTCTCTATTGTGTTATTGACTGTACGTTTGTTCATGTGTAACTTCTGTGTTGTTGTTTGTGTCGAACTGCTTTGCTTTATTCTTGACCAGGTCGCAGTTGTAAATGAGAACTTGTTCTCAACTGACCTTCCTGGTTAAACTATCATTATGACATCATGGCCTATCTGGTTAAACTATCATTATGACATCATGGTCACCTGGTTAAACTATCATTATGACATCATGGTCACCTGGTTAAATAAAGTTGAAGAAAAAAAATGTATACAAACAACATGCTACAATTTCAATGATTTTCCTTACAGTTGAGGAAATCAGTCAATTTAAATAAATAAATTAGGCCCTAATCTATGGATTTCACATGAAAAACTGATATGCGTCAGTTGGATCAGAAAACCAGTCAGTATCTGACCATTTGCCTCACGCAATGTGACATCTCCTTCACAGAGTTGATCAGGCTGTTGATTGTGGCCTGTGGGATGCTGTCCAACTCCTTTCAATGGCTTTGTGAAGTTCCTGGATATTGGTGGGAACTGGAACGCGCTGTCGTAGATGTCGATCCAGAGCATCCCAAACATGCTCAATGGGTGACATGTCTGCAGGCCATGGAAGAACTGGGACATTTTCACTCTTCCAGGAATTGTGTACAGATCCTAGCGACATTATCATGCTGAAACAAGGTGATGGCGGCGAATGAATGGCACGACAACGGGCCTTAGAACCTCGTCATGGTATCTCTCTCAAATTGCCAATGATAAAATGTAATTGTGTTCATTGTCCGTAGATTATTTATTAGATATTTCAGCTCCTTAAAACATGGGACCAACACTTTACATGTTGCGCTTATATATTTTTAAAAGTGTACTAACATCCCTACAGATGAAGGCTACACGTGGACATAAACATTGCCCAGCTTGAGCGTAGATACTCTAGCTCCGATCACAGCCATTCAACTGATGGTGAAATCCCTTGAGCGTAGATACTCTAGCTCCGATCACAGCCATTCAACTCTAACTGTTTTAAAGTCACCATTGGCCTCATGGTGAAATCCCTGAGCAGTTTCCTTCCTCTACGGCAACTGAGTTAGGTAGGACGCCTGTGTCTTTGTAGTGACTGGGTGTATTGATAAATCTAAAGTAGGGCTGGGCGGTATACCATTTTTTGCGAAATACCAATATTGATGCACGTACTGGTTTGGGTTTTTAACTTTACCTTCTATACCGGTATTTGAATGTTTGGTTTGTTAAATGTGATACGCAGTGTGTAACGTCCATTTTTATAGTTTACTTCGCGACTTGAGTCACCTCTCTCTCTCCACGCCGCTTTCCACACACACCTAGCCACGTCCCCCTGTCACTCAAGGAGCGCATTTGGGTGTTCGTCAACGACACACTTGCGTTCAGTCTGCATGGTCAATGCAGCAATGTTGATGACAACGATGCAGTTGTCACTTTTCTTCTTAATATAAATCTACTAGCGTTCTTTAAATTACACTATTAGCTTGTGTTTCTTGCAACTGCAAACAGCTAGTTTGTCTTTTATTACCATGTTGTTCCTCAATCTTGTTAGCCGCTAATGCTAATCGCTAGCTAGCTAATAAATGTACTGAGTAAGAGCAAGCGTAATGAGCTATACAGCCTGATAATACCAGTGATGCTGTTCTTACGTCTGCAAACAGCTAGTTTGTCTTTTATTAGCATGTTGTTCCTCAATCTTGTTAGCCGCTAATGCTAATCGCTAGCTAGCTAATAAATGTGCTGAGTAAGAGCAAGCGTAATGAGCTGTACAGCCTGATAATACCAGTGATGCTGTTCTTACGTCTGCAAACAGCTAGTTTGTCTTTTATTAGCATGTTGTTCCTCAATCTTGTTAGCCGCTAATGCTAATCGCTAGCTAGCTAATAAATGTACCGAGTAAGAGCAAGCGTAATGAGCTATACAGTCTGATAATACCAGTGATGCTGTTCTTACGTCTGCAAACAGCTAGTTTGTCTTTTATTAGCATGTTGTTCCTCAATCTTGTTAGCCGCTAATGCTAATCGCTAGCTAGCTAATAAATGTACTGAGTAAGAGCAAGCGTAATGAGCTATACAGTCTGATAATACCAGTGATGCTGTTCTTACGTCTGCAAACAGCTAGTTTGTCTTTTATTAGCATGTTGTTCCTCAATCTTGTTAGCCGCTAATGCTAATCGCTAGCTAGCTAATAAATGTACCGAGTAAGAGCAAGCGTAATGAGCTATACAGTCTGATAATACCAGTGATGCTGTAGACCTAAATCAGCGTGTTGTTTGTGCAACAGTGTCTTCTAACTTAAAATAGGTAAAACGTAAAGCAAGAATATGTTAGCTACATGAAGTAGCTAAGAGAAAACATTCAATGTAGCGAAAGATTATAGGGTCCCCCTAGGAAACACCTATCAACACATTAGTTCCTACTCTGTCACAATAACTCCTCCTTGGCGTTTTCATTCGTTGTCATGTCAACACAACACTGTATTCAAAGTGCCCACTATTATATTCTAACTATATAATTAGAATAGACATTCTAGTCCCATGATTCCAACAGTTAAAGTCAAGTGTTTTGCTCTAAATCGCAAGTCTAATCGCAACATTTGGTTAAAAATAAGGCCCAGATGACCTGCCCGTATCGTGCAGCCCTACGTGGCAGTGTGGAAATTTTACATTTACATTTAAGTCATTTAGCAGACGCTCTTATCCAGAGCGACTTACAAATTGGTGCATTCACCTTATGACATCCAGTGGAACAGCCACTTTACAATAGTGCATCTAGATCTTTTAAGGGGGGGGGGGGGGGTCTTAAATGATCTTAAATGCAGAAATTGATGAAAAGTATGGCTTTTTTGGGGGGGTTGAAGTTGAACTGAACAGTATAAACCAATCAGAATGGAGAAAGACCCATTGAAATCACTTAGAATATATATATATATATATATGTGTTTCCATCTTTAAATCACTACTCATAAAGCAAATGTATAACTTTTATTATTAAAAAACATAAAATACAGTCAAATACAGTCCATTTCTTTTAAAATACCATGATAGAATATTTTGGCCAAATCGCCCAGCCCTAATCTAAAGTGTAATTAATAACTTCACCATGCTCAAAGGGATATCCAATGGTTGCTTTTTTGTTGTTAAACCCATCTACCAATAGGTGAGCTTCTTTGTGAGGCATTGGAATTTATATTTTTTGTACATACACTACCGGTCAAACGCTTTAGAACACCTCCTCATTCAAGGGATTTTCTTTATTTGTACTATTTTCTACATTGTAGAATCATAGTGAAAACATCAACACTATGAAATAACACATATGGAATCATGTAGTAACCAAAAAAAGTGTTAAACAAATCAAAATATATTTTATATTTGAGATTCTGCATATAGCCACCCCTTTGTGATGATGACAGCATTGCACACTCTTGGCATTCTCTCAACCAGCTTCATGAGGTAGTCACCTGGAATGCATTTCAATTAACAGGGGTGTCAATTTTTGACTGGTACTGTATATATAAAAGTTAACCAGTTTAATTTAGACAAATATAAGATTTTTATGCAATGTCCTACTTAAACTTGCCTGAACTCCAACATATAGACCAAGATCTTAAGGATAATGATGAACGTGGTTTCATTTGAAAATGACTAACTTTATATGTGCACATGCTCAGTTTGACTTTTACATGGAATCGCCCTTAAAAATGTTGTGAATATATATATTGGGAAGCATTTAATCCACTAAAGTTTGTTGGTCGATCAAACTCATGGAAGCTTTATAACGGTAGTCTCCTTTAACACCTGATTTACTGATGACACGGCACATCTCAATAGGTGGTCCAGGTACTGTGTCATGACACGGCACATCTCAATAGGTGGTCCAGTTACTGTGTCATGACACGGCACATCTCAATAGGTGGTCCAGTTACTGTGTCATGACACGGCACATCTCAATAGGTGGTCCAGGTACTGTGTCATGACACGGCACATCTCAACAGATGGTCCAGGTAAGTCATGACACGGCACATCTCAACAGGTGGTCCAGGTAAGTCATGACACGGCACATCTCAACACGTGGTTCAGGTAAGTCATGACATGACACATTTCAACAGATGGTCCAGGTAAGTCATGACACGGCACATCTCAATAGGTGGTCCAGTTACTGTGTCATGACACATCTCAATAGGTGGTCCAGGTACTGTGTCATGACACGGCACATCTCAATAGGTGGTCCAGGTACTGTGTCATGACACATCTCAATAGGTGGTCCAGGTAAGTCATGACATGACACATTTCAACAGATGGTCCAGGTAAGTCATGACAAGGCACATCTCAACAGGTGGTCCAGGTAAGTCATGACAAGGCACATCAACAGGTGGTCCAGGTAAGTCATGACATGGCACATCTCAATAGGTGGTCCAGGTACTGTGTCATGACATGGCACATCTCAATAGGTGGTCCAGGTACTGTGTCATGACACATCTCAATAGGTGGTCCAGGTACAGTGTCATGACACATCTCAATAGGTGGTCCAGGTACAGTGTCATGACACATCTCAATAGGTGGTCCAGGTACTGTGTCATGACACATCTCAATAGGTGGTCCAGGTACTGTGTCATGACACATCTCAATAGGTGGTCCAGGTACTGTGTCATGACATGGCACATCTCAATAGGTGGTCCAGGTACTGTGTCATGACATGGCACATCTCAATAGGTGGTCCAGGTACTGTGTCATGACACGGCACATCTCAATAGGTGGTCCAGGTACTGTGTCATGACACATCTCAATAGGTGGTCCAGGTACTGTGTCATGACATGACACATCTCAATAGGTGGTCCAGGTACTGTGACATGACATGGCACATCTCAATAGGTGGTCCAGGTACTGTGTCATGGCACATCTCAATAGGTGGTCCAGGTACTGTGTCATGACATGGCACATCTCAATAGGTGGTCCAGGTACAGTATCATGGCACATCTCAATAGGTGGTCCAGGTACTGTGTCATGACACAGCACATCTCAATAGGTGGTCCAGGTAAGTCATGACACATCTCATCTCAACAGGTGGTCCAGGTAAGTCATGACACATCTCAACAGGTGGTCCAGGTAAGTCATGACACATCTCAACAGGTGGTTCAGGTAAGTCATGACATGACACATCTCAACAGATGGTCCAGGTAAGTCATGACATGGCACATCTCAACAGGTGGTCCAGGTAAGTCATGACAAGGCACATCTCAACAGGTGGTCCAGGTAAGTCATGACACGGCACATCTCAACAGGTGGTCCAGGTAAGTCATGACACATCTCAGCAGGTGGTCCAGGTAAGTCATGACATGACACATCTCAACAGGTGGTCCAGGTAAGTCATGACACATCTCAACAGGTGGTTCAGGTAAGTCATGACATGACACATCTCAACAGATGGTCCAGGTAAGTCATGACAAGGCACATCTCAACAGGTGGTCCAGGTAAGTCATGACATGGCACATCTCAACAGGTGGTCCAGGTAAGTCATGACAAGGCACATCTCAACAGGTGGTCCAGGTAAGTCATGACACAGCACATCTCAACAGGTGGTCCAGGTAAGTCATGACACATCTCATCTCAACAGGTGGTCCAGGTAAGTCATGACACATCTCAACAGGTGGTCCAGGTACTGTGTCATGACACATCTCAATAGGTGGTCCAGGTACTGTGTCATGACATGACACATCTCAACAGGTGGTCCAGGTAAGTCATGACATAACACATCTCAACAGGTGGTCCAGGTAAGCCGTGACACATCTCAACAGGTAGCCCAGGTAAGTCGTGATGTGACACATCTCAACAGGTGGTCCAGGTAAGTCGTGACATAACACAAGTTCCTCTATTTGTTCCTCAAGCAAATGAAGAATGACATCACAATTTCTCATCAGACCAACTCCTTTAAGTTTTGCTTAAAACTAATTTTGTTCAAAACATTTTTATTTGTTTACCCTTTAGTGTGTGGAATTTACTATATTTATATTTATTTAACGCTTTTCAACAGGAAAAGTTACAACAACAAAAAATCACAGGAGGACATCTAACAATTCCTACAGTACAGAACAACATATTCAAGTGTAGAATTGCCTTTTAAAACCACACATTATTTTCACTAACTGCAGAGTTTGTCCTCCTGTTAAAATGTATTTACTGGTGTTAATCAGATCAATGTCCCTGTTTTATAAGATAGTACTCACTGTATTTACTGGTGTTAATCAGATCAATGTCCCTGTTTTATAAGATAGTACTCACTGTATTTACTGGTGTTAATCAGATCAATGTCCCTGTTTAATAAGATAGTACTCACTGTATTTACTGGTGTTAATCAGATCAATGTCCCTGTTTTATAAGATAGTACTCACTGTATTTACTGGTGTTAATCAGATCAATGTCCCTGTTTTATAAGATAGTACTCACTGTATTTACTGGTGTTAATCAGATCAATGTCCCTGTTTTATAAGATAGTACTCACTGTATTTACTGGTGTTAATCAGATCAATGACCCTGTTTTATAAGATAGTACTCACTGTATTTACTGGTGTTAATCAGATCTCCAGTCTTCTGTTCTTCGTCTTCGTCCTCCTCCAATGTGACAGTAATCTCCCCCTCCTCTTCCTCCTTCACTCCAAAAACGTATTCCTCTTCTTTCACTGTGACAGTCATCTCCCCCTCCTCCTCCTTCATTACAAAAACTGCATCTTCCTCTTCCTTCACTGTAACATCCTCTTCTTTCACGCTGAAAGCCTCTTCCTCTTCTTCTTTCACTGTAACAGCCTCACCTTCTACTTCTTTCTTGACGGTAACAGTCTCCTCTTCCATGAGCTTTCCTTTCTCCGTCAAGCAATTCTCAGTGTATCTTAGTAAACTCATGTTCGGCGATGTTAGCTTAGCTAGGTAGCATTAGCGACTCTGCTAGTGCTAGCTTAACCAGCCAGCTGACTAACAGCAACAACGTCAATACGAAATGAAATGGGATAACTAGTTGTTTCCACAGAAGTGTGTTTAAAACATAGTTGCAAATTAAACCACAAAATCGTCTTAAAGAACTTGAATGTTCCGACTTTGTTGGCTAGCGAGCTACCGAGGAGGCTGCAGTTGTTGAAGAAGTGTTCCGTCCACTAGATTATACGTCACACGAGAAACATCGCCTGAAAGACACATATCGCCATCTGCTGTCTGGAGGGAGGAAATGTGATATTGGAAGTTATTTTTTTTTAAATATAAAAACCTGTTTTTGCGTTGTCATTATGGGGTATTGTGATGTCATTATGGGGTATTGTGATGTCATTATGGGGTATTGTGATGTCATTATGGGGTATTGTGTATAGATTGAGGGGGGAAAAGATTGAATCAATGTTAGAATAAGGCTGTAACGTAACAGAATGCAGAAAAAAGTCAAGGGGTCTGAATACTTTCTGAATACACTGCACACAGCACCCACCTCCCCCATAATGCACTGTAAACAGCAACCACCTCTCCCACAATGCACTGTATACTAATGGGTATGCTGTGGTGGAATCTGATTAGAATATTTTACGAATATAAAGTAGGTTGTGCAGGTGTGTTCATGGAAAGAACAGGCGTTCCTAATGTTTTGTAAACTCAGTGTATGGAATGATCGACTACTAGTGGCGTTCCTAATGTTTTGTAAACTCAGTATAATGATCGACTACTAGGGGCGTTCCTAATGTTTTGTAAACTCAGTGTATATAATGATTGACTACTAGTGGCGTTCCTAATGTTTTGTAAACTCAGTGTATATAATGATCGACTACTAGTGGCGTTCCTAATGTTTTGTAAACTCAGTGTATATAATGATCGACTACTAGTGGCGTTCCTAATGTTTTGTAAACTCAGTGTGTATAATGATCGACTACTAGTGGCGTTCCTAATGTTTTGTAAACTCAGTATAATGATCGACTACTAGTGGCGTTCCTAATGTTTTGTAAACTCAGTATAATGATCGACTACTAGTGGCGTTCCTAATGTTTTGTAAACTCAGTGTATATAATGATCGACTACTAGTGGCGTTCCTAATGTTTTGTAAACTCAGTGTATATAATGATCGACTACTAGTGGCGTTCCTAATGTTTTGTAAACTCAGTGTATATAATGATCGACTACTAGGGGCGTTCCTAATGTTTTGTAAACTCAGTGTATATAATGATCGACTACTAGTGGCGTTCCTAATGTTTTGTAAACTCAGTATAATGATCGACTACTAGGGGCGTTCCTAATGTTTTGTAAACTCAGTGTATATAATGATTGACTACTAGTGGCGTTCCTAATGTTTTGTAAACTCAGTGTATATAATGATCGACTACTAGTGGCGTTCCTAATGTTTTGTAAACTCAGTGTATATAATGATCGACTACTAGTGGCGTTCCTAATGTTTTGTAAACTCAGTGTGTATAATGATCGACTACTAGTGGCGTTCCTAATGTTTTGTAAACTCAGTATAATGATCGACTACTAGGGGCGTTCCTAATGTTTTGTAAACTCAGTGTATATAATGATCGACTACTAGTGGCGTTCCTAATGTTTTTGTAAACTCAGTGTATATAATGATCGACTACTAGTGGCGTTCCTAATGTTTTGTAAACTCAGTGTATATAATGATCGACTACTAGTGGCGTTCCTAATGTTGTGTAAACTCAGTGTATATAATGATCGACTACTAGTGGCGTTCCTAATGTTTTGTAAACTCAGTATAATGATCGACTACTAGTGGCGTTCCTAATGTTTTGTAAACTCAGTGTATATAATGATCGACTACTAGTGGCGTTCCTAATGTTTTGTAAACTCAGTGTATATAATGATCGACTACTAGTGGCGTTCCTAATGTTTTGTAAACTCAGTGTATATAATGATCGACTACTAGTGGCGTTCCTAATGTTTTGTAAACTCAGTATAATGATCGACTACTAGGGGCGTTCCTAATGTTTTGTAAACTCAGTGTATATAATGATCGACTACTAGGGGCGTTCCTAATGTTTTGTAAACTCAGTGTATATAATGATCGACTACTAGTGGCGTTCCTAATGTTTTGTAAACTCAGTGTATTTAATGATCGACTACTAGTGGCGTTCCTAATGTTTTGTAAACTCAGTATAACGATCGACTACTAGGGGCGTTCCTAATGTTTTGTAAATTCAGTGTATATAATGATCGACTACTAGTGGCGTTCCTAATGTTTTGTAAACTCAGTATAATGATCGACTACTAGGGGCGTTCCTAATGTTTTGTAAACTCAGTGTATATAATGATCGACTACTAGGGGCGTTCCTAATGTTTTGTAAACTCAGTGTATATAATGATCGACTACTAGGGGCGTTCCTAATGTTTTGTAAACTCAGTGTATATAATGATATTTATCATTTGGGAAGATGGATGAGGTTGGTGAATGTTCTTCATGTCAACAACTTATCAGAACAACGTTATCACATTTTTATACAGCTTTAGATTGAAGACTAGTACACTGACTAGTACACGTCGTGACCCCCTTTCTGAGGGGGGGGTCACGACGCGGCCCTTTCTCTCACTCTGAGGGGGGGGGGGGGGTCACGACGCGGCCCTTTCTCTCATTCTGAGGGGGGGGTCACGACGCGGCCCTTTCTCTCATTCTGAGGGGGGGGGGTCACGACGTGGCCCTTTCTCTCATTCTGAGGGGGGGGGTTACGACGTGGCCCTTTCTCTCATTCTGAGGGGGGGGTCACGACGCGGCCCTTTCTCTCATTCTGAGGGGGGGGGGGTCACGACGTGGCCCTTTCTCTCATTCTGAGGGGGGGGGTCACGACGTGGCCCTTTCTCTCATTCTGAGGGGGGGGGGTCACGACGCGGCCCTTTCTCTCATTCTGAGGGGGTGGGTCACGACGCGGCCCTTTCTCTCATTCTGAGGGGGGGGGGTCACGACGTGGCCCTTTGGGGGTGTATATAATAATTTTCATACAGCTTTAGATTGAAGACTAGTACACTGTCACGACGTGGCCCTTTCTCTCATTCTGAGGGGGGGGGTCACGACGCGGCCCTTTCTCTCATTCTGAGGGGGGGGGGGGATCACGACGCGGCCCTTTCTCTCATTCTGAGGGGGGGGGGGGATCACGACGCGGCCCTTTCTCTCATTCTGAGGGGGGGGGGGTCACGACGTGGCCCTTTCTCTCATTCTGAGGGGGGGGTCACGACGTGGCCCTTTGGGGGTGTATATCGTGCCCCCCCCTCTCTCATACCACAAGTTTTATGGTCATAAATTCCTGGCAGAGACTCTCTCCCCATGGTAATGCAGAAAGAGAGGGGGAATAAACCTATGGAGCTTCTCTTAGTTCTTTTTACCTTTATTTAACTAGGCAAGTCAGTTGAAGAACACATTCCTTTTCTCAATGACGGCCTATGAACAGTGGGTTAACTGCCTTGTTCAGGGGCAGAAGGACAGATTTTTACTTTGACAGCTCAGGGATTCGATCTAGCAACCTTTCGGTTACAGGTCCAACGCTCTAACCATTAGGCTATCTGTCGCCCCATTTGTTCAACTCTTTTTCCCCAAAATTGGAGGATTAAACAATATTTCTATTTTTGAGAATGTGGGAGTGGTCCATGGGTATTTAAAGAACAATCCTGTAAAAGTTGTTTTCTTTTGTGAAATCAGGAAGGCGGGTAGCACAAAATAACAGCAGCTTTGGTAGTGTACATTTCTCAGTTATTAGTTTTCTACCTGAATGTCGTGTAAAATATATGATTGAATATGCAACTATCTGTGAGACGATGTAATGTCACGTTGGCCTTCTAAACCAGATACTTGTCATAAACCTTTCAAAGTTCCATGAATGGAGCCCAAAATGTCAGCCATCTTGGTCAGGGTAGAAATCCAGAACCTAATTGTAATGAATGGCAGTAGAGGCATAGGTGATGTGCTATATCAAAAATGGTGTGGGTGGACTAGCGGCCATTTTACTGGTAGTAATTGGAAGCAGAGAGGATCTATTATATTGACAAGATAGTCGAGTGACCGCTCTAGCAATTTAAATATTTAATGTCCTGTAAGATGGACGAAATACTTGTTTAGTTATAAAGTTTTAATAACTAGTCAGTGGCCACACCCCCCGTGAGCCCAGACATTACGTCAGGCGTCATAGAACCGCCCCTTTTTTCCCCACAGAGTATAAAAAAAACACTTTCTACAAAATATACATTAAGTCAGAGAATGCCGGGACAGAGTCCCCACGTTGGAATGGCTACAATTCTATAGACCATACAGCTGTAGTTTTGGCTACACATCTGGAAAGGGTTAAACTCTGAGACTATCGATCACTACAGAAGGAGGAGCAAATTCTAGACGACACGAATTACTAGTCTGAGGCTAGAAATGACATAAACCTAGAACGAGAATACCGACAACCGCCGAAGCATCGATTCTATGAGAACATTTCTGAATGGTACTCTGAAGTATCCATTCTAACCACCTGCAACCACAAAAGACATTGTGATTTCTGGGAAAGTTAACCAGAGACTCTGATGAACTCTACAGGACGATCAAGTGTTTTCAACGGAGAGACAACAACGACGACATACGTAAATATGCAATTTCTTTCAGAATGAGCGGCCCTTTCACGTGCAAAGTATTAGCACGTCCATGAGTATAATTATCCACTGTGTGTAGTGAATCCATGTTGTCTTTCCCGCTCTTTCTCAGTCCCCACCCCTTTCCTTTGTCTACCAAGCCATCATATCGGCTTCGTCCGCTAGGGACTTTTTCTTTGTATCTATCATGTAGTAACCCAAATATCTACTGTTTGTTTGTTATGTAATTCTGTGTGATTATTTAGTTGGTAAATAAATAATTAAGCCAATTTTTAACCTTTTGTCAATAGGGGGAGCAGTTAGCATTTATTTTTTCTGGGTGTCGCCAAATTAAACTGCCTCGTGCTCAATTCTTGCTCGTACAATATGCATATTATTCATTCTATTGGATAGAAAACACTCTCTAGTTTCATAAAACGTTGGAATTATGTCTGTGGGTGACCCAGAACTCTTTCTACAGCGAAATCCATGACAGATAGTGCGAAGGTCTGAGAGCGAAGCTCTGGTTTCAGATCAGTTTTTAAGGTCTGTGTATATCCTATGGAACGACATGAACTGCACCCGCCTTCCCCTGGATGTCAGTAACCAATGAGAAGTGGAATGGGCTTTCTGCGTAGCTCTCAGAGGTTATAAAAGGCCAAGGAGTGAGGGTACCCCCCTTTCGACTCTGGCCATTACGCAGAAGAGGACCTCAGGATGCCATTTTCAAAGGCTCGGTTATCAACGTGAAATGTATCCGTCTGTAATTTAATTCGATATAGGAGTTAGAAACATCATAACGTATTTAATTTAAACCGTTTTATAGGAATTTATATCCGTTTAGTGCGATTTTGAGGAATTTCTATGTGATGCTCTATGAAGCTTTGGGCACGTTTTGGGGTCCCGGTCGAACGTTAGCAGGCATTTCGACGGACAGAGGACATCTTTCGACCAAAAGAAGATTAGACCCAAGAAAGGATACATTGCCCAAGAATCTGATGGAAAATCACCTCATAGTAAGAAATATTTAATATGATAAATCGTTGTTCTGTCGAAATATTTTAAACGCATATTCCGCCATTTTGTTTGGTATCGCTTCGCTTGGCGAACCCTGTATTGCACAGTAAGGATAATTTTAGAAATGTAAATCAGCGATTGCATTAAGAACTAATTTGTCTTTCGATTCCTGTCAACCCTGTATTTTTTAGTCAAGTATATGATTAGCTTTCGATTAAACTAGATCACTCTGAAAGATGACGTCCGACATTTTGAGGCTTGATTTGCTACTATTTTCATTGTATAACCACGGTTTTTTATGGCTAAATATGCACATTTTCGAACAAACAATATATGTATGTTGTAATATGATGTTACAGGAGTGTCAACGGAAGAATTCTGAGAAGGTTAGTGAAAAAATTAATATATTTTGGCGATGATTACGTTATCGCTCTCTTTGGCTTGAATCGATGCTCTGGTAACGTTTGCACATGTGGTATGCTAACTTATCGATTTATTGTGTTTTCGCTGTAAAACGCTTAGAAAATCTGAAATATTGTCTGAAATCACAAGATCTGTGTCTTTCCATTGCTATGCTTTGTCTATTTTTATGAAATGTTTTATGATGAGTAAATTGGTCATACACGTTGCTCTCTGTAGTAATTCTAGTCTAGTTGTGATGGTGGGTGCAATTGTAAACTGTGATTTCTACCTGAAATATGCACATTTTTCTAACAAAACCTATCCTATACCATAAATATGTTATCAGACTGTCATCTGATGAGGTTTTTTCTTGGTTAGTGGCTATCAATATCTTTATTTGGCCGAATTGGTGATAGCTAGTGGTGTTGAGAAAAAATGGTGGACAAAGAAAAATGGTGTATTTTGCTAACGTGGTTAGCTAATAGATTTACATATTGTGTCTTCCCTGTAAAACATTTTAAAAAACAGAAATGATGGGTTTATTCACAAGATCTGTATCTTTCATCTGGTGTCTTGGACTTGTGATTTAATGATATTTAGATGCTACTATTTACTTGTGAAGCTATGCTAGCTATGCTAATCAGTGTGGGGGGGGTGGGGGGTGATCCCGGATCCGGGTTTCTGAGGCAGTAAAAGTTAAATCGCTGATTCAGGATTTAGGCTAGGATTCGTGCGGATATCCAAGGGTTTGCGACGTTCAGTAATGAGGACCGATGAGGTAATAAAAACAATTCATTAATAAGCAACTGTTTTGATAAGATATTAAAATACCTGATAAGTTATATTCGGGAAATTGACATTCCATAAACAACATTTTTCCGTGGTGCCCCGACTTCCTAGTTAAAGTTTTATATGATTAGTTTAATCACGTAATAATAATTACACATAGAGAATTGATTTGATAAATAAGTTTCACATTTAATGATAGTCACAGACACGACAACACAAAATAATTCAATGAAATACAACAACTAAATTGACAAGGTTTCAAGGTTAGAATCAAGAAATACACATTCTATCAAATCTATTTAATAAAATCTACAACTTTCCAAATCAAATCATGAACATCTAAAGGGTTCATATTTGTATTCAATCAAATCCAAATTCCTAATCAAAATAAAATACACATTTTAAAATGTTAATCTGATTATACACACGTCTCGAGAGGAAAAAAACTCAAGTAGGCCTATTTTTTTTAGTAATATTTCATACAAACATGATTTCATGCGACATCAACAAAAACACAAATTCTCAGTCCAAAACATGTCAGAACACAGCCCCCCTCTATTATCTAATTGTAGGTCCTGTGTCCTGGAAAATGTAGAAGGTCTTATCTGTTCCTGTGTGTTCCCTCTCTTATCTTCCCTCATGTGTTTTCAGATTCCCTAACTGGGTAAAACTTTTGCTGATTCGGGAACATTTTTTGCAACTTTTTGGATTTTCTATTGGACAAATTCTGATAAGTCCACTAACCCGTTTCGTTCTGTTTGCTTCCGTTTAAGAAATGCTTTGGAATGAATACACCCCAGGGGTTGGAACCAAAATGTTACAATTGTTTCGTTCTGAACAAAACAACTATTTGTTTTATATAAATATAGCTAAATATATATATATTTTTTTTACATTTAGCTCATTTCATTCCGCACCAATCAGTGTGGACAGAGCAGCTTGCTAGTTGTTTACATGCGTGATGGACAGACAAGTGTAGAGCGCAAGATGCCACATACATTTTGCGGGCGGCGAGAGCGAGAGAGGGAGGAGCAGGCTTGTCTTGAAGCGCCTAGCGTCTTGTTATGACATGTATTATCTGAATTAGACCCAAAGAATTATACCTACGGTGGAGGAGGAGGAGGAGGAAGAGGAAGAGGAGGAGGAAGAGGAGGAGGGGGAGCAGGCTTATCTTGAAGAGCTCAGCATCTTGTTGTTTGAAGACGATAATAATAATAATAATAATAATAATAATAATAATAAGATAATACGTTTATACGGCGTTTAAAAAAAAAAAAGTATATTTTTTCCTTTATTTGATGAATTCTTTTTTTTTTTTATATATATAACTTTTTCTCACCAATTTCGTGGTATCCAATTGGTAGTTACAGTCTTGTCCCATCGCTGCAACTCCCGTATGGACTCGGGAGAGGCGAATGTCGAGAGCCGTGCGTCCTCCGAAACACAACCCAGCCAAGCCGCACTGCTTCTTGACACAATGCCCATCCAACCCGGAAGCACCAATGTGGTGGAGTAAACACCGTACACCTGGCAACCGTGTCGGCGTGCATTACGCCCGGCCCGCCACAGGAGTCGCTAGGGCGCGATGGGACAACAACATCCCTGCCGGCCAAACCCTCCACTAACCCGGACGATGCTGGGCCAAACCCTCCGCTAACCCGGACGATGCTGGGCCAAACCCTCCCCTAACCCGGACGATGCTGGGCCAAACCCTCCACTAACCCGGACGATGCTGGGCCAAACCCTCCGCTAACCCGGACGATGCTGGGCCAAACCCTCCGGTAACCCGGACGATGCTGGGCCAAACCCTCCGCTAACCCGGACGATGCTGGGCCAAACCCTCCGCTAACCCGGACGATGCTGGGCCAAACCCTCCGCTAACCCGGACGATGCTGGGCCAATTGTCCGCCGCCCGATTGCTCTCCCGGTCGTGGACGAATGCGAGCCTGGACTAGAACCAGGATCTCCCGTGACACAGCTAGCACCGAGACAGAACCTGGACTAGAACCAGGATCTCTAGTGACACAGCTAGCACTGAGACAGAGCCGGGACTAGAACCAGGATCTCTAGTGACACAGCTAGCACTGAGACAGAACATGGACTAGAACCAGGATCTCTAGTGACACAGCTGGCACTGAGACAGAGCCGGGACTAGAACCAGGATCCAGCTAGCACTGAGACAGAGACAGAGCCTGGACTAGAACCAGGATCTCTAGTGACACAGCTAGCACTGAGACAGAACCTGGACTAGAACCAGGATCTCCCGTGACACAGCTAGCACTGAGATAGAGCCTGGACTAGAACCAGGATCTTGTGACACAGCTAGCACTGAGACAGAGCCTGGACTAGAACCAGGATCTCTAGTGACACAGCTAGCACTGAGACAGAGCCTGGACTAGAACCAGGATCCAGCTAGCACTGAGACAGAGCCGGGACTAGAACCAGGATCTCCAGTGGCACAGCTGGCACTGCGACAGAACATGGACTAGAACCAGGATCTCTAGTGACACAGCTAGCACTGAGACAGAGCCTGGACTAGAACCAGGATCTCTAGTGACACAGCTAGCACTGAGACAGAGCCTGGACTAGAACCAGGATCTCTAGTGACACAGCTAGCACTGAGACAGAACCTGGACTAGAACCAGGATCTCGTGACACAGCTAGCACTGAGACAGAGCCTGGACTAGAACCAGGATCTCTAGTGACACAGCTAGCACTGAGACAGAGCCTGGGCTAGAACCAGGACCTCTAGTGACACAGCTAGCACTGAGACAGAGCCTGGACTAGAACCAGGATCCAGCTAGCACTGAGACAGAGCCGGGACTAGAACCAGGATCCATCTAGCAATGAGACAGAGCCGGGACTAGAACCAGGATCCAGCTAGCACTGAGACAGAGCCTGGACTAGAATCAGGATGTCTAGTGACACAGCTACCACTGAGACAGAGCCTGGACTAGAACCAGGATCTCTAGTGACACAGCTACCACTGAGACAGAGCCTGGACCAGAATCAGGATGTCTAGTGACACAGCTAGCACTGAGACAGAACCTGGACTAGAACCAGGATCTCTAGTGACACAGCTAGCACTGAGACAGAGCCTGGACAAGAACCAGGATCTCTAGTGACACAGCTACCACTGAGACAGAGCCTGGACTAGAACCAGGATCTCTAGTGACACAGCTAGCACTGAGACAGAGCCTGGACTAGAACCAGGATCTATAGTGGCACAGCTCACACTGAGACAGATCCTGGACTAGAACCAGGATCTCTAGTGACACAGCTAGCACTGAGACAGAGCCGGGACTAGAACCAGGATCTCTAGTGGCACAGCTAGCACTGCAGTGCCTTAGACCACTGAGACAGAGCCGGGACTAGAACCAGGATCTCTAGTGACACAGCTAGCACCGAGACAGAACATGGACTAGAACCAGGACCTCTAGTGACACAGCTAGCACTGAGACAGAGCCTGGACTAGAACCAGGATCTCTAGTGACACAGCTAGCACTGAGACAGAACCTGGACACAGCTAGCACCGAGACAGAGCCTGGACTAGAACCAGGATCTCTAGTGTCTTAGACCACTGAGACAGAGCCTGGACTAGAACCAGGATCTGTAGTGGCACAGCTAGCACTGAGACAGAGCCTGGACTGGAACCAGGATCTGTAGTGGCACAGCTAGCACTGAGACAGAGCCTGGACTGGAACCAGGATCTCTAGTGACACAGCACTGAGACAGAGCCGGGACTAGAACCAGGATCTCTAGTGACACAGCTAGCACTGAGACAGAGCCTGGACTAGAACCAGGATCTCTCGTGACACAGCTAGCACTGAAACAGAGCCGGGACTAGAACCAGGATCTCTAGTGACATAGCTCGCACTGAGACAGAGCATGGACTAGAACCAGGATCTCTAGTGACACAGCTCGCACTGAGACAGAACCTGGACTAGAACCAGGATCTCTAGTGACACTGAGACAGAGCCTGGACTAGAACCAGGATCTCTAGTGACACTGAGACAGAACCTGGACTAGAACCAGGATCTCTAGTGACACTGAGACAGAGCCTGGACTAGAACCAGGATGTCTTAGACGCTATGCCACTCTGGAGGCCCTGTTGGCGTTTTTTTGTGGGACTGATAAAAAAATGTCTGGAACTTAAAGTTCCCAGTGTTTCCAGATTTCTATGAACTATGACCTGTAATTACTTATAATATGAGTGAAATACTTTCCTTCCAATCTTTTTTTATTTATTACGTATGTTAAAAGCAGGTTTTCTGTGTTGGAATAGTGAGGGCGTACCCCAACAACAGAAAGGTGTGGGCGTACCCCAACAACAGAAAGGTGTGGGTCGTACCCCAACAACAGAAAGGTGTGGGGCGTACCCCAACAACAGAAAGGTGTGGTTCGTACCCCAACAACAGAAAGGTGTGGGTCGTACCCCAACAACAGAAAGGTGTGGGCGTACCCCAACAACAGAATGGTGTGGTTCGTACCCCAACAACAGAATGGTGTGGGCGTACCCCAACAACAGAATGGTGTGGTTCGTACCCCAACAACAGAATGGTGTGGTTCGTACCCCAACAACAGAAAGGTGTGGTTCGTACCCCAACAACAGAAAGGTGTGGTCGTACCCCAACAACAGAAAGGTGTGGTTCGTACCCCAACAACAGAAAGGTGTGGTTCGTACCCCAACAACAGAATGGTGTGGTCGTACCCCAACAACAGAAAGGTGTGGACGTACCCCAACAACAGAAAGGTGTGGTCGTACCCCAACAACAGAAAGGTGTGGTTCGTACCCCAACAACAGAAAGGTGTGGTCGTACCCCAACAACAGAAAGGTGTGGGCGTACCCCAACAACAGAAAGGTGTGGGTCGTACCCCAACAACAGAATGGTGTGGGTCGTACCCCAACAACAGAAAGGTGTGGGTCGTACCCCAACAACAGAAAGGTGTGGTTCGTACCCCAACAATAGAAAGGTGTGGGTCGTACCCCAACAACAGAATGGTGTGGGCGTACCCCAACAACAGAAAGGTGTGGGCGTACCCCAACAACAGAAAGGTGTGGGCGTACCCCAACAACAGAAAGGTGTGGTTCGTACCCCAACAACAGAAAGGTGTGGTTCGTACCCCAACAACAGAAAGGTGTGGGCGTACCCCAACAACAGAAAGGTGTGGGCGTACCCCAACAACAGAATGGTGTGGTCGTACCCCAACAACAGAATGGTGTGGTTCGTACCCCAACAACAGAATGGTGTGGTTCGTACCCCAACAACAGAAAGGTGTGGTTCGTATCCCAACAACAGAAAGGTGTGGGGCGTACCCCAACAACAGAAGGGTGTGGGCGTACCCCAACAACAGAATGGTGTGGGCGTACCCCAACAACAGAAGCTCATCCTCTGCAGGGAGATAACGTGTTCTATGAGGAAATAGTATTTTTAAAACAGTCTGTTTGAGATACAAGTTTCAGGGTCAATTTATGCTTTGGCCACAAATATGAGTATAGGATGTCTCAACATTATTTCGATGAGTTAATTAACTTCTACTTGATGTCATAATGATAGTTTAACCAGGTTTCTAGGATATATAGTATATTCTAGAATTCATCCATGATGTCATAATGATAGTTTAACCAGGTTTCTAGGATATATAGTATATTCTAGAATTCATCCATGATGTCATAATGATAGTTTAACCAGGTTTCTCGGATATATAGTATATTCTAGAATTCATCCATGACGTCATAATGATAGTTTAACAGAATATTAACTTTTTCAAGTTAGATTTTCACTGGACAGTTACATTAAAATAACGTTATTAACCGGTTACCATACTTTAAAAATAACGGTTCTGTTTCAAAAAACTGTCGATCACTTTCTTTCCCGGTTCGGTTTCTGTTTCTTCATTTTTTTTGTTCTTACGCGGTTTTCTGTTCTGTTCTCCGAACCGTTTCCAACTCCTGGGGTCATTGTTAAAACCGAGTGTGTTTTCTCATGCCTTTTCAGGTTCACTAACTGGGTAAAATCCTTTCCACACTGCGGACAATGGAACGACTTCTCTCCTGTGTGTATTTTCTCATGCCTTTTCAGGTTCCCTATCTGGGTAAAACCCTTTCCACACTGGGAACATTGGAAAGGTTTCTCTCTTGTGTGTGTCCTTTTATGGTCTTTCAGGTTCCCTAACCGTGTAAAACCCTTTCCACACTGGGTGCATTGGAAAGGTTTCTTTCCCGTGTGTAATTTTTCATGTTTGTTTAGGTTCCCTAACTTGGTAAAATTCTTTCCACACATAGAGCAATGGTAAGCTGTCTCCCACGTGTGTGTCCTTTCATGCTCCTTCAGGCTCCCTAACCTTTTAAAACTATTTCCACACTTGGAACATTGGAAAGGCTTCTCTCCGGTGTGGGTTCTCTCATGCTTTTTCAGGTTCCCTAACCATGTAAAATTCTTTCCACACTGGGAACATTGGAAGGGCTTCTCTCCTGTGTGTACTCTTTGATGGTCCTTCAGGTTCCCTAACCGTGTAAAACCTTTCCCACACTGGGAGCATTGGAAAGGTTTCTCTCCGGTGTGTAATTGTTTGTGTTTTTTTAGGTTCCCTAACTTGGTAAAATTCTTTCCACACAGAGAGCAATGGTAAGATGTCTCCCCTGTGTGTGCCCTTTCATGCACCTTCAAGCTCCCTAACTGTGTAAAACTCTTTCCACAATGGGAGCATTGGAACGGCTTTTCTCCTGTGTGTGTTCTCTCGTGCTTTTTCAGGCTCCCTAACAGGGTAAAACCCTTTCCACACTGGGAACATTGGTAACGCTTCTCTCCTGTGTGTATTATTTTATGTTCGTTCAGGCTCCGTAACCGTGTAAAACTCTTTCCACACTGGGAACATTGGAAAGGCTTCTCTCCTGTATGTACTCTTTTGTGATCCTTCAGGTTCCCTAGCCGTGTAAAACCCTTCCCACACTGGGAGCATTGGAAAGGCTTCTCACCTGTGTGTAATTCTGTATGTTTTATTAGGTTCCTTAACTTGGTAAAATCTTTTCCACACAGGGAGCAATGGTAAGATGTCTCCCCTGTGTGTATCCTTTCATGCTCCTTCAAGCTCCCTAACTGTGTAAAACTCTTTACACACTGGGAGCATTGGAACGGTTTCTCTCCTGTGTGTGTTCTCTCATGCTTTTTCAGGTTCCCTAACCACCTAAAGCCCTTTTCACACCGGGAGCATTGGAAAGGCTTCTCTCCTGTGTGTATAATTTTATGTTCTTTCAGGCTCCCTAACCGTGTAAAACTCTTTCCACATTGGGAACATTGGAAAGGCTTCTCTCCTGTGTGTATTCTCTCATGCCTTTTCAGGTTCCCTAACCGTGTAAAACTCTTTCCACATTGGGAACATTGTGAAGTCTTCTCTCCTGTGTCTGTTCTATCATGACTTTTCAGCTTCCATAACCACTTAAAACTCTTTTTACACTGGGACCAGTGATGTCGTCTCGCTGGTTTGGGCGTCTCTGGGTCTGGTTCCTCTGAAGGACTCTTCCTGCTGTCAGAGGGAGAGTCTGGTATCTCTCCTGCCAAAGACAAACAGAGTATTTGGTTAAACAGAGAGACCTAAATGACATCTCCACATTATAAAACTGTCTTTCCTATTGAGGTTTAATCTACACTAGATCGCTCATTATAAAATAGCAAATTTGCATCCTGGATGCTGATTGGTTGATAGCATTAGTTATTCACGATAATTCATGGGTAATGGCTGTTAACAGTTCCATTTGAATTATCCCTACACATCCACTGTCCCACAGCCAAGCCAGGCAATTTATAAACTAATCTCCACTGTCCAGCCAGGCAATTCATGAACTAATCTCCACTGTCCCACAGCCCAGCCAAGCAATTTATAAACTAATCTCCACTGTCCAGCCAGGCAATTTATAAACTAATCTCCACTGTCCCACTGTCCAGCCAGGCAATTCATAAACTAATCTCCACTGTCCAGCCAGGCAATTCATAAACTAATCTCCACTGTTCCACAGCCCAGCCAGGCAATTTATAAACTAATCTCCACTGTCCCACAGCCAAGCCAGGCAATTCATAAACTAATCTCCACTGTCCCACAGCCCAGCCAGGCAATTTATAAACTAATCTCCACTGTCCCACAGCCCAGCCAGGCAATTCATCAACTAATCTCCACTGTCCCACAGCCCAGCCAGGCAATTCATAAACTAATCTCCACTGTCCCACAGCCCAGCCAGGCAATTCATAAACTCATTTCCACTGTCCCACAGCCCAGCCAGGCAATTTATAAACTAATCTCCACTGTCCCACAGCCAAGCCAGGCAATTCATCAACTAATCTCCACTGTCCCACAGCCCAGCCAGGCAATTCATAAACTAATCTCCACTGTCCCACAGCCCAGCCAGGCAATTCATAAACTAATCTCCACTGTCCCACAGCCCAGCCAGGCAATATATAAACTAATCTCCACTGTCCCACAGCCCAGCCAGGCAATTCATAAACTCATTTCCACTGTCCCACAGCCCAGCCAGGCAATATATAAACTAATCTCCACTGTCCCACAGCCCAGCCAGGCAATATATAAACTAATCTCTACTGTCCCACAGCCCAGCCAGGGAATATATAAACTAATCTCCACTGTCCCACAGCCCAGCCAGGCAATTTATAAACTAATCTCTACTGTCCCACAGCCCAGCCAGGCAATTTATAAACTAATCTCTACTGTCCCACAGCCCAGCCAGGCAATTTATAAACTAATATCCACTGTCCCACAGCCCAGCCAGGCAATTTATAAACTAATCTCCACTGTCCCACAGCCCAACCAGGCAATATATAAACTAATCTCCACTGTCCCACAGCCCAGCAAGGCAATTTATAAACTAATCTCCACTGTCCCACAGCCCAACCAGGCAATATATAAACTAATCTCCACTGTCCCACAGCCCAGCCAGGCAATATATAAACTAATCTCTACTGTCCCACAGCCCAGCCAGGGAATATATAAACTAATCTCCACTGTCCCACAGCCCAGCCAGGCAATTTATAAACTAATCTCTACTGTCCCACAGCCCAGCCAGGCAATTTATAAACTAATCTCTACTGTCCCACAGCCAAGCCAGGCAATTCATAAACTAATCTCCACTGTCCCACAGCCCAGCCAGGCAATTCATAAACTAATCTCTACTGTCCCACAGCCCAGCCAGGCAATTTATAAACTAATCTCCACTGTCCCACAGCCCAGCCAGGCAGTTTATAAACTAATCTCCACTGTCCCACAGCCCAACCAGGCAATATATAAACTAATCTCCACTGTCCCACAGCCCAACCAGGCAATATATAAACTAATCTCCACTGTCCCACAGCCCAGCCAGGCAATTCATCAACTAATCTCCACTGTCCCACAGCCCAGCCAGGCAATTCATAAACTAATCTCCACTGTCCCACAGCCCAGCCAGGCAATTTATAAACTAATCTCCACTGTCCCACAGCCCAGCCAGGGAATTTATAACTAATCTCCACTGTCCCACAGCCCAACCAGGCAATTTATAAACTAATCTCCACTGTCCCACAGCCCAGCCAGGCAATTTATAAACTAATCTCCACTGTCCCACAGCCCAGCCAGGCAATTTATAAACTAATCTCCACTGTCCCACAGCCCAACCAGGCAATATATAAACTAATCTCCACTGTCCCACAGCCCAACCAGGCAATATATAAACTAATCTCCACTGTCCAGCCAGGCAATATATAAACTAATCTCCACTGTCCCACAGCCCAACCAGGCAATTTATAAACTAATCTCCACTGTCCCACAGCCCAACCAGGCAATTTATAAACTAATCTCCACTGTCCCACAGCCCAGCCAGGCAATATATAAACTAATCTCCACTGTCCCACAGCCCAACCAGGCAATTTATAAACTAATCTTTACTGTCCCACAGCCAAGCCAGGCAATTCATCAACCAGCCCAGCCAGGCAATTTATAAACTAATCTCCACTGTCCCACAGCCCAACCAGGCAATTTATAAACTAATCTCCACTGTCCCACAGCCCAGCCAGGCAATTTATAAACTAATCTCCACTGTCCCACAGCCCAACCAGGCAATTTATAAACTAATCTCCACTGTCCCACAGCCCAGCCAGGCAATTCATCAACTAATCTCCACTGTCCCACAGCCCAGCCAGGCAATTTATAAACTAATCTCCACTGTCCCACAGCCCAACCAGGCAATTTATAAACTAATCTCCACTGTCCCACAGCCCAGCCAGGCCATTTATAAACTAATCTCCACTGTCCCACAGCCCAACCAGGCAATATATAAACTAATCTCCACTGTCCCACAGCCCAACCAGGCAATATATAAACTAATCTCCACTGTCCCACAGCCCAGCCAGGGAATTTATAAACGAATCTCCACTGTCCCACAGCCCAGCCAGGCAATTCATAAACTAATCTCCACTGTCCCACAGCCAAGCCAGGCAATTTATAAACTAATCTCCACTGTCCCACAGCCCAACCAGGCAATATATAAACTAATCTCCACTGTCCCATAGCCCAACCAGGCAATATATAAACTAATCTCCACTGTCCCACAGCCCAGCCAGGCAATTTATAAACTAATCTCCACTGTCCCACAGCCCAACCAGGCAATATATAAACTAATCTCCACTGTCCCACAGCCCAACCAGGCAATATATAAACTAATCTCCACTGTCCCACAGCCCAACCAGGCAATATATAAACTAATCTCTACTGTCCCACAGCCCAACCAGGCAATATATAAACTAATCTCCACTGTCCCACAGCCCAACCAGGCAATATATAAACTAATCTCCACTGTCCAGCCAGGCAATATATAAACTAATCTCCACTGTCCCACAGCCCAACCAGGCAATTTATAAACTAATCTCCAATGTCCCACAGCCCAGCCAGGCAATTTATAAACTAATCTCCACTGTCCCACAGCCCAGCCAGGCAATTTATAAACTAATCTCCACTGTCCCACAGCCCAGCCAGGCAATTTATAAACGAATCTCCACTGTCCCACAGCCCAGCCAGGCAAATTATAAACTAATCTCCACTGTCCCACAGCCCAACCAGGCAATATATAAACTAATCTCCACTGTCCCACAGCCCAACCAGGCAATTTATAAACTAATCTCCACTGTCCCACAGCCCAGCCAGGCAATTTATAAACTAATCTCCACTGTCCCACAGCCCAGCCAGGCAATTTATAAACTAATCTCCACTGTCCCACAGCCCAACCAGGCAATATATAAACTAATCTCCACTGTCCCACAGCCCAACCAGGCAATATATAAACTAATCTCCACTGTCCAGCCAGGCAATTTATAAACTAATCTCCACTGTCCCACAGCCCAACCAGGCAATTTATAAACTAATCTCCACTGTCCCACAGCCCAGCCAGGCAATTTATAAACTAATCTCCACTGTCCCACAGCCCAACCAGGCAATTTATAAACTAATCTCCACTGTCCCACAGCCCAGCCAGGCAATTCATCAACTAATCTCCACTGTCCCACAGCCCAGCCAGGCAATTTATAAACTAATCTCCACTGTCCCACAGCCCAACCAGGCAATTTATAAACTAATCTCCACTGTCCCACAGCCCAGCCAGGCCATTTATAAACTAATCTCCACTGTCCCACAGCCCAACCAGGCAATATATAAACTAATCTCCACTGTCCCACAGCCCAACCAGGCAATATATAAACTAATCTCCACTGTCCCACAGCCCAGCCAGGGAATTTATAAACGAATCTCCACTGTCCCACAGCCCAGCCAGGCAATTCATAAACTAATCTCCACTGTCCCACAGCCAAGCCAGGCAATTTATAAACTAATCTCCACTGTCCCACAGCCCAACCAGGCAATATATAAACTAATCTCCACTGTCCCATAGCCCAACCAGGCAATATATAAACTAATCTCCACTGTCCCACAGCCCAGCCAGGCAATTTATAAACTAATCTCCACTGTCCCACAGCCCAACCAGGCAATATATAAACTAATCTCCACTGTCCCACAGCCCAACCAGGCAATATATAAACTAATCTCAACTGTCCCACAGCCCAACCAGGCAATATATAAACTAATCTCTACTGTCCCACAGCCCAACCAGGCAATATATAAACTAATCTCCACTGTCCCACAGCCCAACCAGGCAATATATAAACTAATCTCCACTGTCCCACAGCCCAGCCAGGCAATTTATAAACTAATCTCCACTGTCCCACAGCCCAACCAGGCAATTTATAAACTAATCTCCACTGTCCCACAGCCCAGCCAGGCAATTCATCAACTAATCTCCACTGTCCCACAGCCCAGCCAGGCAATTTATAAACTAATCTCCACTGTCCCACAGCCCAACCAGGCAATTTATAAACTAATCTCCACTGTCCCACAGCCCAGCCAGGCCATTTATAAACTAATCTCCACTGTCCCACAGCCCAACCAGGCAATATATAAACTAATCTCCACTGTCCCACAGCCCAACCAGGCAATATATAAACTAATCTCCACTGTCCCACAGCCCAGCCAGGGAATTTATAAACGAATCTCCACTGTCCCACAGCCCAGCCAGGCAATTCATAAACTAATCTCCACTGTCCCACAGCCAAGCCAGGCAATTTATAAACTAATCTCCACTGTCCCACAGCCCAACCAGGCAATATATAAACTAATCTCCACTGTCCCATAGCCCAACCAGGCAATATATAAACTAATCTCCACTGTCCCACAGCCCAGCCAGGCAATTTATAAACTAATCTCCACTGTCCCACAGCCCAACCAGGCAATATATAAACTAATCTCCACTGTCCCACAGCCCAACCAGGCAATATATAAACTAATCTCCACTGTCCCACAGCCCAACCAGGCAATATATAAACTAATCTCTACTGTCCCACAGCCCAACCAGGCAATATATAAACTAATCTCCACTGTCCCACAGCCCAACCAGGCAATATATAAACTAATCTCCACTGTCCAGCCAGGCAATATATAAACTAATCTCCACTGTCCCACAGCCCAACCAGGCAATTTATAAACTAATCTCCAATGTCCCACAGCCCAGCCAGGCAATTTATAAACTAATCTCCACTGTCCCACAGCCCAGCCAGGCAATTTATAAACTAATCTCCAATGTCCCACAGCCCAGCCAGGCAATTTATAAACTAATCTCCACTGTCCCACAGCCCAGCCAGGCAATTTATAAACGAATCTCCACTGTCCCACAGCCCAGCCAGGCAAATTATAAACTAATCTCCACTGTCCCACAGCCCAACCAGGCAATATATAAACTAATCTCCACTGTCCCACAGCCCAACCAGGCAATTTATAAACTAATCTCCACTGTCCCACAGCCCAGCCAGGCAATTCATAAACTAATCTCTACTGTCCCACAGCCAAGCCAGGCAATATATAAACTAATCTCCACTGTCCCACAGCCCAACCAGGCAATTTATAAACTAATCTCCACTGTCCCACAGCCAAGCCAGGCAATTTATAAACTAATCTCCACTGTCCCACAGCCCAACCAGGCAATATATAAACTAATCTCCACTGTCCCACAGCCCAACCAGGCAATATATAAACTAATCTCCACTGTCCCACAGCCCAGCCAGGCAATATATAAACTAATCTCCACTGTCCCACAGCCCAGCCAGGCAATTTATAAACTAATCTCCACTGTCCCACAGCCAAGCCAGGCAATTTATAAACTAATATCCACTGTCCCACAGCCCAACCAGGCAATTTATAAACTAATCTCCACTGTCCCACAGCCAAGCCAGGCAATATATAAACTAATCTCCACTGTCCCACAGCCCAGCCAGGCAATTCATCAACTCATCTCCACTGTCCCACAGCCAAGCCAGGCAATATATAAACTAATCTCCACTGTCCCACAGCCCAGCCAGGCAATTCATAAACTAATCTCCACTGTCCCACAGCCCAGCCAGGCAATTCATCAACTCATCTCCACTGGACGTGCTTCTAGTCCAGCATTTGGTTTGCAACAGAAAGGATAAGTAGAAATAAACCTCTGCAACTGTTTTGTCTGTAAAATAAAATGTGGATAGAACTTATTGTGATGATTTAATATTGGACAGTTTTTACCCTCATCATTTCAGTGCCCTTTTTGAGCTAGTTTTACCATCAATATCAATTTCAACCTGTTTGATCATCAATATCATCAGTGTAATGAAGGGGAGGAGACAGGTTAAAGAAGGTTTTCTAAGCCTTGAGACAACTGAGACATGGATTGTGTGTGTGTGCCATTCAGAGGGTGAATAGACAAGACAGAATACTTAAGTGTCTTTGAACAGGGTGGGAGGTACAAAGCACACCTGTTCGTGTCAAGAACTGCAATGCTGCAGGGTTTTTAAAACTCAACAGTTTCCTGTGTTTATCAAGAATGGTCCACCACCAAAAGGACATCCAGACAAATTGACACAACTGTGGGAAGCATTCATGTGGAATGCTTTCGACACCTCGTAGAGTCCATGCTCCGATATACAGAGCCTTCGGAAAGTATTCAGACCCCTAGACTTTTTCCACATTTTGTTACATTACAGCCTTATTCTAAAATTGATTTAATAAATAAAAATCCTTAGCAATCTTAACACAATACCCCATAATGACAAAGCAAAAATTGGTTTTTAGACATTTCTGCAAATTTATTACAAATAAAAAACAGAAATATCTTTTTACACAACTATTCAGACCCTTTGCTATGACACTTCGAAATTGAGCTCAGATGCATCCTGATTCCATTGATCATCCTTAAGATGTTTCTACAACTTGATTGGAGTCCACCTGTGGTAAATTCAATTGATTGGACATGATTTGGAAAGGCACACACCGAGGGTTGCACATTTTGGGGAATATTCAGAGGTGGAAACTTTCCGTGGGAATATATGTAAATTAACGGGAATATATGTAAATTAACGGGAATATGTAAATTAACGGGAATATATGTAAATTAACAGGGATATATGTAAATTAACAGGGATATATGTAAATTAACGGGAATATATACACATGTATATTAATACAGTGGCTTGCGAAAGTATTCACCCCCTTGGCATTTTTCCTGTTTTGTTGCCTTACAACCTGGAATTAAAATTTATTTTTTGGGGGGGGGTTTGTATCACTTGATTTACACAACATGCCTACCACTTTGAAGATGTAAAATATTTTTTATTGTTAATTCTTGTCAATAGGGGGGCGCTGTTTTCACTTTGGAAAAAATCGTGCCCAAATTAAACTGCCTCGTACTCTATTCTAGATCATACAATATGCATATTATTATTACTATTGGATAGAAAACACTCTCAAGTTTCTAAAACTGTTTGAATTATATCTGTGAGTAAAACAGAACTCATTTTGCAGCAAACTTCCTGACAGGTAGTGAAAAATCTGAAAACGATGCTCTGTTCCAGGGCCTGCCTATTCAACTGGCTTTTATTTATCGATATGCATGCACTTCATACGCCTTCCACTAGATGTCAACAGGCAGTGGAAGGTGGAATGGGGTGTCTAGCTTGATCTGAGGCCGAACAAGAGCTTTTGGAGTGGCAGGTCAGGAATTTCCTTTCTCTACCAAGGCACCTCGATATTGTCTTCTGATAAGCGTTCGGTATACACGGCGGATGTCTCCGGCTCTGATTTTATTTGATACATGTGATAATAACATCGTAAAGTATGTTTTTTCAACTGAGTTTTATCAGATTATTCAACGTTTATTGGGACTTTTGGAGTTTTCCGTTCTTTGCGTCAAGAGAAGATGGGCATGTTCGCGCCACATGGCTAGCTAAGGTTGCTAATTCGACAGGAGAAAAGGACATTCTAAAACCAAACAACGATTTATTCTGGACCAAGGACTCCTTGTACAAGATTCTGATGGAAGCTCAGCAAAAGTAAGAACAATTTATGATGTTATTTCGTATTTCTGTGGAAAATGTTGATTCCTATTCTCTGCCGTTTTGGCGAGCGCTGTCTCGCAATAACGCAAGAAGTTTTTTTTTATGGTAAAGTTATTTTAAAAAATCTAACACGGCGGTTGCATTAAGAACCAGTGTATCTTTCATTTATGATGAGTTATTTGGTCAGATTAGGTGAGTGTCCAAGATAGCTCTTGACATTCTGGTGAATCGATGCTACGTATTCACAATGTATAACCACGGTTTGCAGCTCTAAATATGCCCATTTTCGAACAAAACATAAGTGTATTTATTGTATAACCTGATGTTATAAGACTGTCATCTGATGAAGTTGGTCAAGGTTAGTGATTCATTTGATATCTTTTGCTGGTTTTTGAGAATGCTATCTTTGCGGTGAATAAATGCGTTTGTGTGTTTGGCTATTGTGGTAAGCTAATATAATGCTATATTGTGTTTTCGCTGTAAAACACTTAAAAAATCGGAAATATTGGCTGGATTCACAAGATGTTTATCTTTCATTTGCTGTACACCATGTATTTTTCATAAATGTTTTTATGATGAGTATTTAGGTATTTCACGTTGCTCTCTGTAATTATTCTGGCTGCTTTGGTGATATTTTTGATGGTAGCTGCAATACCTGGAGTACTTCTCCTGTCTTATCCAGTGTCCTGTGTGAATTTAAGTATGCTCTCTCTAATTCTCTCGTTCTCTCTTTCTTTCTCTCTCTCTGAGAACCTGAGCCCTAGGACCATACGTCACGGCAAACCGGGCATGATGACTCCTTGCTGTCCCCAGTCCGCCTGGCCTTGCTGCTATTCCAGTTTCAACTGTTCTGCCTGCGGTTACGGAACCCCTACCTGTTCCAGACCTGCTGTTTTCAACTCTTAATGATCGGCTATGAAAAGCCAACTGACATTTATTCCTGATTATTATTTGACCATGCTTGTCATTTATGAACATTTTGAAAATCTTGGCTCTCTCTAATTTTCTCCTTCTCTCTTTCTTTCTCTCTCTCGGAGGACCTGAGCCCTAGGACCATACGTCAGGACTACCGGGCATGATGACTCCTTGCTGTCCCCAGTCCGCCTGGCCTTGCTGCTATTCCAGTTTCAACTGTTCTGCCTGCGGTTATGGAACCGCCACCTGTCCCAGACCTGCTGTTTTCAACTCTTAATGATCGGCTATGAAAAGCCAACTGAAAATTATTCATGATTATTATTTGACCATGCTTGTCACTTATGAACATTTTGAACATCTTGGTATTGTTCTGTTATAATCTCCACCCGGCACAGCCAGAAGAGGACTGGCCACCCCTCATAGCCTGGTTCCTCTCTAGGTTTCTTCCTAGGTTTTGGCCTTTCTAGGGAGTTTTTCCTAGCCACCGTGCTTCTACACCTGCATTGCTTGCTGTTTGGGGTTTTAGGCTGGGTTTCTGTACAGCACTTCGAGATATTAGCTGATGTACGAAGGGCTATATAAAATAAACTTGATTGATTGATTGATGTAAAACTATGATTTATACCTCAAATATGCACATTTTCGAACATAAATTTATTGTATAACATGTTATAAGACTGTCATCTGATGAAGTTGTTTCTTGGTTAGTGACTAATTATATCTCTATTTGGTCGGTTTTGTGATAGCTACCTATGCGGTAGAAACATGGTGAAAATATGCGGTTGAGTCTTTGGCTATTGTGGTTAGCTAATAGAAATACATAGTGTTTTCGCTGTAAAACATTTTAAAAATCGGAAATGATGGCTGGATTCACAAGATGTTTATCTTTCATTTGCTGTATTGGACTTGTGATTTCATGAAATTATATTATATGATATCCCTGTCGTGTTAGGCTAGGCTATGCTAGTGTAACGGATGTGAAATGGCTAGCTAGTTAGCGGGTACGCGCTAGTAGCATTTCAATCAGTTACGTCACTTGCTCTGAGACCTGAAGTAGGGTTTCCCCTTGCTCTGCAAGGGCAGCGGCTTTTGTGGAGCGATGGGTAACGACGCTTCGTGGGTGTCAGTTGTTGATGTGTGCAGAAGGTCCCTGGTTCGCGCCCGTGTCGGGGCGAGGGGACGGTATAAAGTTATACTGTTACATTGATGCTGTTGACCCGGATCACTGGTTGCTGCGGAAAAGGAGGAGGTTGAAAGGGGGGGTGAGTGTAACGGATGTGATTTTTGCCCATTCTTCAAGGCAAAACTGCTCCAGCTTCTTCAAGATGGATGGGTTCTGCTGGTGTACAGCAATCTTTAAGTGATACCACATATTCTCAATATAATTGAGATCTGGGCTTTGACTAGGCCATTCCAAGACATTTAAATGTTTCCCCTTAAACCACTTGAGTGTTGCTTTAGCAGTATGCTTAGGGTTATTGTCCTGCTGGAAGGTGAACCTCCGTCCCAGTCTCAAATCTCTGGAAGACTGAAACAGGTTTCCCCCAAGAATTACCCTGTATTTAGCACCATCCATCCTTCCTTCAATTCTGACCAGTTTCCCAGTCCCTGCCGATGAAAAACATCCCACAGCATGATGCTGCCACCACCATGCTTCACTGTGGGGATGGTGTTCTCGGGGTGATGGAGGCGTTGGGTTTGCGCCAGACATAGCGTTTTCCTTGATGGCCAATAAGCTCAATTTTAGTCTCATCTGACCAGAGTACATTCTTTCATATGTTTGAGGAGTCTCCCACATGCCTTTTGGTGAACTCCAAACGCGTTTGCTTATTTTTTTTCTTCAAGCAATGGCTTTTTTCTGGCCACTCTTCTGTAAAGCCCAGCTCTGTGTTAAAGTGGTCCTATGGCCAGATACTCCAATCTCCGCTGTGGAGCTTTGCAGCTCCTTCAGGGTTATCTTTGGTCTCTTTGTTGCCTCTCTGATTAATGCCCTCCTTGCCTGGTCCGTGAGTTTTGGTGGGCGGCCCTCTCTTGGCAGGTTTGTTGTGGTGCCATATTCTTTCCATTTTTTAATAATGGATTTAATGGTGCTTTGTGGGATGTTCAAATGTTCTGATATAACACAACCCTGATCTGTATTGCTCCACAACCCTGGTCTGTACTTCTCCACAACTTTGTACCTGTTGGGAGGGGTCCTTGGTCTTCATAGTGCTGCTTGCTTGGTGGTGCCCCTTGCTTGGTATTGCAGACTCTGGGGCCTTTCAGGACAGGTGTATATATACTGAGATCATGTGACACTTAAATAAAGTCCACCTGTGCGCAATCTAACAAATGATGTGACTTATGAAGGTAATTGGTTTCACCAGATTTTATTTAGGGGCTTCATAGCAAAAGGGGTGAATACATATGCACGCACCACTTTTCAGTTTTTATTTTTTTTTAACCAAGTTATTTATTTTCATTTCACTTCACCAATTTGGACTATTTTGTGTGTATGTTCATTACATGAAATCAAAATTAAAATCCATTTAAATTACAGGTCGTAATGCAACAAAATAGAAAAAACGCCAAGGGGCTGTACCATTTAAATGTAGATGTTTTTTACATTGGATATATTTACCATATATTGATTTATATTTTCATACGGAGACAGAAACATAAACCTTTTACCTTATCGTAACTACTGTAGACATAATTGGATATATTTACCGTATCATACGGAGACAGAAACATAAACCTTTTACCTTATCGTAACTACTGTAGACATAATTGGATATATTTACCGTATCATACGGAGACAGAAACATACACCTTTTACCTTATCGTAACTACTGTAGACATAATTGGATATATTTACCGTATCATATGGAGACAGAAACATAAACCGTTTACCTTATCGTAACTACTGTAGACATAATTGGATATATTTACCGTATCATATGGAGACAGAAACATACACCTTTTACCTTATCGTAACTACTGTAGACATAATTGGATATATTTACCGTATCATATGGAGACAGAAACATACACCTTTTACCTTATCGTAACTACTGTAGACATAATTGGATATATTTACCGTATCATATGGAGACAGAAACATACACCTTTTACCTTATCGTAACTACTGTAGACATAATTGGATATATTTACCGTATCATATGGAGACAGAAACATACACCTTTTACCTTATCGTAACTACTGTAGACATAATTGGATATATTTACCGTATCATATGGAGACAGAAACATAAACCTTTTACCTTATCGTAACTACTGTAGACATAATTGGATATATTTACCGTATCATATGGAGACAGAAACATAAACCTTTTACCTTATCGTAACTACTGTAGACATAATTGGATATATTTACCGTATCATATGGAGACAGAAACATAAACCTTTTACCTTATCGTAACTACTGTAGACATAATTGGATATATTTACCGTATCATATGGAGACAGAAACATACACCTTTTACCTTATCGTAACTACTGTAGACATAATTGGATATATTTACCGTATCATATGGAGACAGAAACATACACCTTTTACCTTATCGTAACTACTGTAGACATAATTGGATATATTTACCGTATCATATGGAGACAGAAACATACACCTTTTACCTTATCGTAACTACTGTAGACATAATTGGATATATTTACCGTATCATATGGAGACAGAAACATAAACCTTTTACCTTATCGTAACTACTGTAGACATAATTGGATATATTTACCGTATCATATGGAGACAGAAACATAAACCTTTTACCTTATCGTAACTACTGTAGACATAATTGGATATATTTACCGTATCATATGGAGACAGAAACATAAACCTTTTACCTTATCGTAACTACTGTAGACATAATTGGATATATTTACCGTATCATATGGAGACAGAAACATACACCTTTTACCTTATCGTAACTACTGTAGACATAATTGGATATATTTACCGTATCATATGGAGACAGAAACATACACCTTTTACCTTATCGTAACTACTGTAGACATAATTGGATATATTTACCGTATCATATGGAGACAGAAACATACACCTTTTACCTTATCGTAACTACTGTAGACATAATTGGATATATTTACCGTATCATATGGAGACAGAAACATAAACCTTTTACCTTATCGTAACTACTGTAGACATAATTGGATATATTTACCGTATCATATGGAGACAGAAACATAAACCTTTTACCTTATCGTAACTACTGTAGACATAATTGGATATATTTACCGTATCATATGGAGACAGAAACATAAACCTTTTACCTTATCGTAACTACTGTAGACATAATTGGATATATTTACCGTATCATATGGAGACAGAAACATACACCTTTTACCTTATCGTAACTACTGTAGACATAATTGGATATATTTACCGTATCATATGGAGACAGAAACATACACCTTTTACCTTATCGTAACTACTGTAGACATAATTGGATATATTTACCGTATCATATGGAGACAGAAACATACACCTTTTACCTTATCGTAACTACTGTAGACATAATTGGATATATTTACCGTATCATATGGAGACAGAAACATAAACCTTTTACCTTATCGTAACTACTGTAGACATAATTGGATATATTTACCGTATCATATGGAGACAGAAACATACACCTTTTACCTTATCGTAACTACTGTAGACATAATTGGATATATTTACCGTATCATATGGAGACAGAAACATACACCTTTTACCTTATCGTAACTACTGTAGACATAATTGGATATATTTACCGTATCATATGGAGACAGAAACATACACCTTTTACCTTATCGTAACTACTGTAGACATAATTGCAAATGATTAAATCCTTCCAATAGAGAAAAAATAAAAATTAGTTCCGAATTGAACTTTAGTTAAATGAGTTGACTCTTCACATGGGATAATTTCACTGAACAACAAAAAGGAATATTGAATGATCCCCAATGATCCATCGCATCTCCCAAAAAACGTTTTCAACATTCATCTGTAAAATGATAGTCTAGAAACTAAAGCTTTGGTTGTCTTCCTCTCAGGCTTCCATGTCTTCTCTCTGGACCTCATCAATGTCCACCTCTTGAACATCAGACTCCATGTCTTCTCCCTGGACCTCCTCAATGTCCACCTCTTGAACATCAGACTCTGAGGCCTCATCTTCACTGTCACCTTCCAACCTTGTTGAGGATGGCTCGTTGTCAGGCTCAAAAAGCCTCAAATTTGCCCAGATGGCCACAACTGTATTCTTCAACCCTTGTATTGGTCAGCCTGTTGTGTGCTTTGGTGTGTGTGTTCCCAAACAAGGACCAGTTGCGCTCTGAGACGGCTGATGTTGGTGGGATTTGGAGGATGATGGAGGCAACAGGGGAAAGAGCCTCAGATCCACAAAGTCCTTTCCACCAGGTGGCTGATGAGATATGTTGGCACGACTGCCATATTGCATCTCCATCCCAAAGCCCTTGCTTGGAAGTGTACTTCGCCAGACTGCCAAGATCCTTGCCCTCATCCAGGCCAAGGTGGCGAGACACGGTAGTGATGACACCATAGTCCTTGTTGATCTCTGCACCAGACAGGATGCTCTTGCCAGCATACTTGGGGTCCAACATGTACGCTGCGGCATATATGGGCTTTAGGCAGAAGGGGTATTTCAGAACTGCAGTTTCCTCTGCTTGGAGCAACAGTGAAGTGGGCTGGACAGTACGGATTTCTTCTCTTACATCTGCAAGCAGAGTCGAAACATCAGTCGGGGTGGCATTGTCTCCCTCAATCCGTGCATTGGCTACTGCTATAGGTTTCAGGAGTTTCAGGCTGCTTACCACTCTCTCCCAAAATACATCATCCAGGAGGATCCTCTTGATGGGGCTGTCCATATCGGCAGACTGTGATATGGCCATTTCTTGGAGAGACTCCTTCCCCTCCAGGAGACTGTCAGACATGATGACAATATCACCCCAACGGGTGTTGCTGGGCAGCTTCAATGTGGTGCTCTTATTCTTCTCACTTTGCTTGGTGAGGTAGATTGCTGCTATAGCTTGATGACCCTTCACATATCTAACCATTTCCTTGGCTCTCTTGTAGAGTGTATCCATTGTTTTCAGTGCCATGTTGTCCTTGAGGAGCAGATTCAATGCATGAGCTGCACAGCCAATGGGTGTGATGTGAGGGTAGGACTCCTCCACTTTAGACCAAACAGCCTTCATGTTCGCAGTCTGTCACCAGTGCAAATACCTTCTGTGGTCCAAGGTCATTGATGACTGCCTTCAGCTTCTCTGCAATGTAGAGACCAGTGTGTCTGTTGTCCTTTGTGTCTGTGCTCTTGTAGAATACTGGTTGAGGGGTGGAGATGATGTAATTAATTATGATTGCAATACAGTCTGCTTTCTCTATGATTTGCTTGACCTTCACTTGAACTCTGTTGAACTCTACATCCAGCAAATTAGTAGATAAAGCATGTATGGTTGGAGGGGTGTATGCTGGGCAAAGAACATTCAGAAATCTCTTCCAATACACATTGTCTGTGAGCGTCAGAGGTGAACCAGTTGCACGAGCAAGACATTCATCCGCATTTCTCTGACTACGTTCCTTCATTGAGTCAAAAAAACATCTGATTCCAGGAGGACCATGAGCTGTTGCTATCGATAAGGTGTCTGATTCATAATTTTCACCTCGAATAGAAGTAGAGGGACTTTTGTCAGAGGTTGCTTGTTGTGAGCGCTGAGGGTACTTTATGCACTTGGCCAAATGATTCTGCATCTTTGTTGCATTCTTCACATATGATTTGGCACAGTATTTGCAAATGTACACAGCTTTTCCTTCTACATTAGCTGCAGTGAAATGTCTTCACACATCAGATAGTGCCCGTGGCATTTTCCTGTAAATGTTAGAAAAGAAATTGTGAAAAAAAATAAATAATGCAATTCCATGTACAGATAAATAGTTAAGCAGTTAGATTAAACAACTCCTTCGTAAGATAAATGTTTTTAAAATGAAACATGTATGGAAACTGGTGCAATAACACTCCTCAGTAGGCAGGTTCAAGCAAGCTAAAACCCACATGGTAGAAAAAACTAACTAGCAGAAATTGTTAACAAGTTATAAATGATTTAAACACACTTTGCTGTAGGCTACTATTTACTAGTTAACAAGACACCATGTATGTCATATAAAATATATTCACCCCACCCAGATTTGTAATCAAAACTTACCAGAAATCATGTAGTCCTTGGCTCAGACAGTGTAGTAGTAGTGTGGGCTCAATAGCATCTCATTATTGTGCAAGATCTTGAGAATCAGCTGTACATGTGATGGAAGAGTGCACTGTGCATGCAGAGGCTTGCAATTCCATTGAATTAGGGTTAGTTTAACCAAAATATGGCACAAGACCTAGAATTGCCTTATGCGTATCCCACAAAAAAGGTTTACCGTTATAAGCTAACTTTTTTGATGAATTTAAGTAAAATTCCCGAGCTAAACTTCCCATGGAAAATGTCGAAGAATTTCTGAAAATTTACCAGAAAGTTTGCGACCCTTTGCAACCCTACACACACCTGTCTGTACAAAGTCCCACAGTGGTCAGTGCTTGTCAGAGCAAAAACCTAGCCATGAGGTGGAAGGAATTGTCCGTAGAGCACCGAGACAGGATTGTGGTGGAAGCATCAGATGTTTTTCAGCAGCAGGGACTGGGAGACTAGTCAGGATCAAGGGAAAGATGAACGGAGCAAAGTGCAGAGAGATCCTTGATGAAAACCTGCTCCAGAGCGCTCAAGACCTCAGAATGGGGTGAAGACTCACTTTCCAACAGGCCAACGACCCTAAGCACAAAGTCAAGACAGTGCAGACAGAGCCCTGACCTGAACCCGATCTAACATCTCTGGAGAGACCTGAAAATAGCTGTGCAGCGACACTCCCCATCCAACCTGACAGAGCTTGGGAGGATCTGCAGAGAAGAATGGGAGAAACTCCCCAAATACAGGTGTGCCAAGCTTGTAGCGTCATACCCAAGAAGACTCGAGGCTGTAATTGCTGCCAAAGATGCTTCAACAAAAGTACTGAGTAAAGGGTCTGAAAACTTATGTAAATGTGATATTTCAGTTTTATATTTTAATAGATTTGGAAAAATGGTCATTATGGGATATTGTGTGTAGATTGATGAGGGGGAAAAATAATTGTATCAATTTTAGAATAAGGCTGTAACATAACAAAATGTGGAAAAGTGAAGGGGTCTGAATACTTTCCGAATGCACTGTATATATACAGAACCAGTCAACAGTTTGGACACACCTTGTCATTAAAGGGATTTTTCTTTATTTTTACTATTTTCTACATTGTAGAATAATAGTGAAGACATCACAACTATGAAATAACACATTATGGAATCATGTAGTAAACCAAAACATTTTCAGGTGACTACCTCATGAAGCTGGTTGAGAGAATGCCAAGAGTGTTCAAAGCTGTCATCAAGGCAAAGGGTGGCTACTTTGAAGAATCTAAAATATAAATACACTGCTCAAAAAAAATAAAGGGAACACTTAAATGATGTCATAATGATAGTTTAACCAGGTTTCTAGGATATATAGTATATTCTAGAATTCATCCATGATGTCATAATTATAGTTTAACCAGGTTTCTAGGATATATAGTATATTCTAGAATTCATCCATGATGTCATAATGATAGTTTAACCAGGTTTCTAGGATATATAGTACACTGCTCAAAAAAACTTAGGAAGCAACACTGATTGACTATAAATTTCACATGTTGTTGTGCAAATGGAATCGACAACAGGTGGAAATTATAGGCAATTAGCAAGACACCCCCAATAAAGGAGTGGTTCTGCAGGTGGTGACCACAGACCACTTCTCAGTTCCTATGCTTCCTGGCTGATGTTTTGGTCACTTTTGAATGCTGGCGGTGCTTTCACTCTAGTGGTAGCATGAGACGGAGTCTACAACCCACACAAGTGGCTCAGGTAGTGCAGCTCATCCAGGATGGCACATTAATGCGAGCTGTGGCAAGAAGGTTTGCTGTGTCTGTCAGCGTAGTGTCCAGAGTATGGAGGCGCTACCAGGAGACAGGCCAGTACATCAGGAGACGTGGAGGAGGCCGTAGGAGGGCAACAACCCAGCAGCAGGACCGCTACCTCCGCCTTTGTGCAAGGAGGAGCACTGCCAGAGCCCTGCAAAATGACCTCCAGCAGGCCACAAATGTGCATGTGTCTGCTCAAACAGACTCCATGAGGGTGGTATGAGGGCCCGACGTCCACAGGTGGGGGTTGTGCTTACAGCCCAACACCGTGCAGGACGTTTGGCATTTGCCAGAAAACACCAAGATTGGCAAATTCGCCACTGGCGCCCTGTGCTCTTCACAGATGAAAGCAGGTTCACACTGAGCACATGTGACAGACGTGACAGTCTGGAGACGCCGTGGAGAACGTTCTGCTGCCTGCAACATCCTCCAGCATGACCGGTTTGGCGGTGGGTCAGTCATGGTGTGGGGTGGCATTTCTTTGTGGGGCCGCACAGCCCTCCATGTGCTCGCCAGAGGTAGCCTGACTGCCATTAGGTACCGAGATGAGATCCTCAGACCCCTTGTGAGACCATATGCTGGTGCGGTTGGCCCTGGGTTCCTCCTAATGCAAGACAATGCTAGACCTCATGTGGCTGGAGTGTGTCAGCAGTTCCTGCAAGAGGAAGGCATTGATGCTATGGACTGGCCCGTCCGTTCCCCAGACCTGAATCCAATTGAGCACATCTGGGACATGTCTCGCTCCATCCACCAACGCCACGTTGCACCACAGACTGTCCAGGAGTTGGCGGATGCTTTAGTCCAGGTCTGGGAGGAGATCCCTCAGGAGACCATCCGCCACCTCATCAGGAGCATGCCCAGGCGTTGTAGGGAGGTCATACAGGCACGTGGAGGCCACACACACTACTGAGCTTCATTTTGACTTGTTTTAAGGACATTACATCAAAGTTGGATCAGCCTGTAGTGTGGTTTTCCACTTTAATTTTGAGTGTGACTCCAAATCCAGACCTCCATGGGTTGATAAATTTGATTTCCATTGATAATTTTTGTGTGATTTTGTTGTCAGCACATTCAACTATGTAAAGAAAAAAGTATTTAATAAGAATATTTCATTCATTCAGATCTAGGATGTGTTATTTTAGTGTTCCCTTTATTTTTTTGGAGCAGTGTATATTTTGATTTAACACTTTTTTGGTTACAACATGATTCCATATGTGTAGTAGTGTTGATGTCTTCACTATTATTCTGCAATGTAGAAAATAGTACAAATAAAGAAAATCCCTTGAATGAGTAGGTGTGTCCAAACTTTTGACTGGTACTTGACAGATCCTTCCTTGTCTTGATTCTGTCCTCTTCATCTTCACCTCTTCATCATTCATTTGAAATCAGACATGGAGATGGCTGTAATATATGATATGGTATCATAGATATTTAAAATCAGATCAGTCTGCCGAAATTATAACTGAACAACTACGGACCAAATACTAACACTATATGATATTTAATCATGTTTTTAAAAAATAATAACTTTTCTCTTCCTGGGGTTTATTATGGATCCCCATTAGTTCCTTCCAAGGCAGCAGCTGCTCTTCCTGGGGTTTATTATGGATCCCCATTAGTTCCTGCCAAGGCAGCAGCTACTCTTCCTGGGGTTTATTATGGATCTCCATTAGTTTCTGCCAAGGCAGCAGCTACTCTTCCTGGGGTTTATTATGGATCTCCATTAGTTCCTGCCAAGGCAGCAGCTACTCTTCCTGGGGTTTATTATGGATCCCCATTAGTTCCTGTCAAGACAGCAGCTACTCTTCCTGGGGTTTATTATGGATCCCCATTAGTTCCTGCCAAGGCAGCAGCTACTCTTCCTGGGGTTTATTAGGGATCCCTGTTAGTTCCTGCCAAGGCAGCAGCTACTCTTCCTGGGGTTTATTATGGATCCCCATTAGTTCCTGCCAAGGCAGCAGCTACTCTTCCTGGATGTCGAGTACAGAGACTGAGCAAAATCACTACAGAAAGAGATATTCAGAGACGATTAAAAATAAATAAAAGCATTTGACCCATTAACGTTGACAGACACACTCTTTGTAGCTTTTTCAATTCCTACAGTACAGACCAACATATTCAAGTGTAGAATGTCCTTTTAAAATCACACATTAGTTCAACAACTGCAGAGTTTGTGCTCCTGTTAAGATAGTACTCACTGTATTTACTGGTGTTAATCAGATCAATGTCCCTGTTTTATAAGATAGTACTCACTGTATTTACTGGTGTTAATCAGATCAATGTCCCTGTTTTATAAGATAGTACTCACTGTATTTACTGGTGTTAATCAGATCAATGTCCCTGTTTTATAAGATAGTACTCACTGTATTTACTGGTGTTAATCAGATCAATACCCTGTTTTATAAGATAGTACTCACTGTATTTACTGGTGTTAATCAGATCAATGTCCCTGTTTTATTAGATAGTACTCACTGTATTTACTGGTGTTAATCAGATCAATGTCCCTGTTTTATAAGATAGTACTCACTGTATTTACTGGTGTTAATCAGATCAATGTCCCTGTTTTATAAGATAGTACTCACTGTATTTACTGGTGTTAATCAGATCAATGTCCTTGTTTTATAAGATGGTACTCACTGTATTTACTGGTGTTAATCAGATCAATGTCCCTGTTTTATAAGATAGTACTCACTGTATTTACTGGTGTTAATCAGATCAATGTCCCTGTTTTATAAGATAGTACTCACTGTATTTACTGGTGTTAATCAGATCAATGTCCCTGTTTTATAAGATAGTACTCACTGTTTTTACTGGTGTTAATCAGATCAATGTCCCTGTTTTATAAGATAGTACTCACTGTATTTACTGGTGTTAATCAGACCAATGTCCCTGTTTTATAAGATAGTACTCACTGTATTTACTGGTGTTAATCAGATCAATGTCCCTGTTTTATAAGATAGTACTCACTGTATTTACTGGTGTTAATCAGATCAATGTCCCTGTTTTATAAGATAGTACTCACTGTATTTACTGGTGTTAATCAGGTCAATGTCCCTGTTTTATAAGAGAGTACTCACTGTATTTACTGGTGTTAATCAGATCAATACCCCTGTTTTATAAGATAGTACTCACTGTATTTACTGGTGTTAATCAGATCAATGTCCCTGTTTTATAAGATAGTACTCACTGTATTTACTGGTGTTAATCAGATCAATGTCCCTGTTTTATAAGATAGTACTCACTGTATTTACTGGTGTTAATCAGACCAATGTCCCTGTTTTATAAGATAGTACTCACTGTATTTACTGGTGTTAATCAGATCAATGTCCCTGTTTTATAAGATAGTACTCACTGTATTTACTGGTGTTAATCAGATCAATGTCCCTGTTTTATAAGATAGTACTCACTGTATTTACTGGTGTTAATCAGGTCAATGTCCCTGTTTTATAAGAGAGTACTCACTGTATTTACTGGTGTTAATCAGATCAATACCCCTGTTTTATAAGATAGTACTCACTGTATTTACTGGTGTTAATCAGATCAATGTCCCTGTTTTATAAGATAGTACTCACTGTATTTACTGGTGTTAATCAGATCAATGTCCCTGTTTTATAAGATAGTACTCACTGTATTTACTGGTGTTAATCAGATCAATGTCCCTGTTTTATAAGATAGTACTCACTGTATTTACTGGTGTTAATCAGATCAATGTCCCTGTTTTATAAGATAGTACTCACTGTATTTACTGGTGTTAATCAGATCAATGTCCCTGTTTTATAAGATAGTACTCACTGTATTTACTGGTGTTAATCAGATCAATGTCCCTGTTTTATAAGATAGTACTCACTGTATTTACTGGTGTTAATCAGATCAATGTCCCTGTTTTATAAGATAGTACTCACTGTATTTACTGGTGTTAATCAGATCAATGTCCCTGTTTAATAAGATAGTACTCACTGTATTTACTGGTGTTAATCAGATCAATGTCCCTGTTTTATAAGATAGTACTCACTGTATTTACTGGTGTTAATCAGATCAATGTCCCTGTTTTATAAGATAGTACTCACTGTATTTACTGGTGTTAATCAGATCAATGTCCCTGTTTTATAAGATAGTACTCACTGTATTTACTGGTGTTAATCAGATCAATGTCCCTGTTTTATAAGATAGTACTCACTGTATTTACTGGTGTTAATCAGATCAATGTCCCTGTTTTATAAGATAGTACTCACTGTATTTACTGGTGTTAATCAGATCAATGTCCCTGTTTTATAAGATAGTACTCACTGTATTTACTGGTGTTAATCAGATCAATGTCCCTGTTTTATAAGATAGTACTCACTGTATTTACTGGTGTTAATCAGATCAATGTCCCTGTTTTATTAGATAGTACTCACTGTATTTACTGGTGTTAATCAGATCAATGTCCCTGTTTTATAAGATAGTACTCACTGTATTTACTGGTGTTAATCAGATCAATGTCCCTGTTTTATAAGATAGTACTCACTGTATTTACTGGTGTTAATCAGATCAATGTCCCTGTTTTATAAGATAGTACTCACTGTATTTACTGGTGTTAATCAGATCAATGTCCCTGTTTTATAAGATAGTACTCACTGTATTTACTGGTGTTAATCAGATCAATGCCCCTGTTTTATAAGATAGTACTCACTGTATTTACTGGTGTTAATCAGATCAATGTCCCTGTTTTATAAGATAGTACTCACTGTATTTACTGGTGTTAATCAGATCAATGCCCCTGTTTTATAAGATAGTACTCACTGTATTTACTGGTGTTAATCAGATCAATGTCCCTGTTTTATAAGATAGTACTCACTGTATTTACTGGTGTTAATCAGATCAATGCCCCTGTTTTATAAGATAGTACTCACTGTATTTACTGGTGTTAATCAGATCAATGTCCCTGTTTTATAAGATAGTGCTCACTGTATTTACTGGTGTTAATCAGATCAATGGCCCTGTTTTATAAGATAGTACTCACTGTATTTACTGGTGTTAATCAGATCAATGGCCCTGTTTTATAAGATAGTACTCACTGTATTTACTGGTGTTAATCAGATCAATACCCCTGTTTTATAAGATAGTACTCACTGTATTTACTGGTGTTAATCAGATCAATGTCCCTGTTTTATAAGATAGTACTCACTGTATTTACTGGTGTTAATCAGATCAATGGCCCTGTTTTATAAGATAGTACTCACTGTATTTACTGGTGTTAATCAGATCAATGTCCCTGTTTTATAAGATAGTACTCACTGTATTTACTGGTGTTAATCAGATCAATGTCCCTGTTTTATTAGATAGTACTCACTGTATTTACTGGTGTTAATCAGATCAATGGCCCTGTTTTATAAGATAGTACTCACTGTATTTACTGGTGTTAATCAGGTCAATGTCCCTGTTTTATAAGATAGTACTCACTGTATTTACTGGTGTTAATCAGATCAATGTCCCTGTTTTATAAGATAGTACTCACTGTATTTACTGGTGTTAATCAGATCAATGTCCCTGTTTTATTAGATAGTACTCACTGTATTTACTGGTGTTAATCAGATCAATGTCCCTGTTTTATTAGATAGTACTCACTGTATTTACTGGTGTTAATCAGATCAATGTCCCTGTTTTATAAGATAGTACTCACTGTATTTACTGGTGTTAATCAGATCAATGTCCCTGTTTTATAAGATAGTACTCACTGTATTTACTGGTGTTAATCAGATCAATGTCCCTGTTTTATAAGATAGTACTCACTGTATTTACTGGTGTTAATCAGATCAATGTCCCTGTTTAATAAGATAGTACTCACTGTATTTACTGGTGTTAATCAGACCAATGTCCCTGTTTTATAAGATAGTACTCACTGTATTTACTGGTGTTAATCAGATCAATGTCCCTGTTTTATAAGATAGTACTCACTGCATTTACTGGTGTTAATCAGTTCTCCAGTCCTCTGTTCTTCTTCGTCCTCCAATGTGACAGTAATCTCCCCCTCCTCTTCCTTCGCTCCAAAAACGTCTTCCTCTTCTTTCACTGTAACAGTCATCTCCCCGTCCTCTTCCTCCTTCACTCCAAAAACGTCTTCCTCTTCTTTCACTGTAACAGTCATCTCCCCGTCCTCTTCCTCCTTAACACCAAAAACGTCTTCCTCCTCTTTCACTGTGACAGTCATCTCCCCCTCCTTTATTCCAAAAACGACATCCTCCTCTTTCTCTTCCTTCTCCTCCTCATCTTCTTTCACGGTAGTCAACATCCTGCTCTTCTTTCACTCTGAAAGCGTCGTTCTCTTATTCTTCTTTCACTGTAACAGCCTCCTCTTCCACGAAACCCTCTTTCTCCGTCTAGCAGACCTCTTCTTTAGCAGCTGGGGGAGTAGCTTAGTGACTTTATGGTCGTTGATGTTAGCTAGCTAGCTAGTTAGCGTTAGCCTAGTCCTACTGCCAAGTTAACCAGCTAGCTAGATGTCTAACAACGTAAATATTATATTAAATGGGGTAACAGCTAGATGACAACAAAAAACATGTGTTTAAAACACAGTGGCTTATATATACGTCGAAATCTTCTAAAGAGCTCCAATATTTCGGCTATGTTGGCTAGTAAGCTAAGGAGGTGGCTGGCTGGCTAACTGTTATTGGTGAAGACGCATCCCGTCCACTAGATTACACGTCACACTCTGGCAGCGTCTCCCGAAAGACGCACATCGCCAACTGCTGACTGGAGTGGGAAACGCAGTTGAGAGAAGTTTTATTTTATTTCGATAACATTTTAATTTACATTTTAATTTATTTTGATTAAATAATATTATTGTATTTAGACGTACAAAGGAAAAGCGTGTGTTTGATTGATTGGTGCCGATTTGTAATGAGTGAGATGATAGTTCAAAACAAACCTAACTGCATCCCCAGTCCCTGGTATCTCATCACATTGTACAAACCTAACTGCATCCACAGTCCCTGGTATATCATCACATTGTACAAACCTAACTGCATCCCCAGGCCCTGGTATATCATTACACTGTACAAACCTAACTGCATGCCCAGGCCCTGGTATATCATCACACTGTACAAACCTAACTGCATGCCCAGGCCCTGGTATATCATCACACTGTACAAACCTAACTACATGCCCAGGCCCTGGTATATCATCAGACTGCATACAAACCTAACTGCATGCCCAGGCCCTGGTATATCATTACACTGTACAAACCTAACTGCATGCCCAGGCCCTGGTATATCATTACACTGTACAAACCTAACTGCATGCCCAGGCCCTGGTATATCATTACACTGTACAAACCTAACTGCATCCCCAGGCCCTGGTATATCATCACACTGTACAAACCTAACTGCATGCCCAGGCCCTGGTATATCACAAGACTGTACAACCCTAACTGCATGCCCAGGCCCTGGTATATCATTACACTGGACAAACCTAACTGCATGCCCAGGCCCTGGTATATCATTACACTGTACAACCCTAACTGCATGCCCAGGCCCTGGTATATCATTACACTGTACAAACCTAACTGCATCCCCAGGCCCTGGTATATCATCAGACTGCATACAAACCTAACTGCATGCCCAGGCCCTGGTATATCACCAGACTGTACAAACCTAACTGCATGCCCAAGCCCTGGTATATCATTAAACTGGACAAACCTAACTGCATCCCCAGGCCCTGGTATATCATCAGACTGTACAAACCTAACTGCATGTCCAGGCCCTGGTATATCATTACACTGGACAAACCTAACTGCATCCCCAGGCCCTGGTATATCATTACACTGTACAAACCTAACTGCATCCCCAGGCCCTGGTATATCATTACACTGTACAAACCTAACTGCATGCCCAGGCCCTGGTATATCATCAGACTGGACAAACCTAACTGCATGCCCAGGCCCTGGTATATCATCAGACTGGACAAACCTAACTGCATCCCCAGGCCCTGGTATATCATTACACTGTACAAAGCTAACTGCATCCCCAGGCCCTGGTATATCATTACACTGTACAAACCTAACTGCATCCCCAGGCCCTGGTATATCATTACACTGTACAAAGCTAACTGCATGTCCAGGCCCTGGTATATCATTACACTGTACAAAGCTAACTGCATCCCCAGGCCCTGGTATATCATTACACTGTACAAACCTAACTGCATGCCCAGGCCCTGGTATATCATTACACTGTACAAACCTAACTGCATCCCCAGGCCCTGGTATATCATTACACTGTACAAAGCTAACTGCATGTCCAGGCCCTGGTATATCATTACACTGTACAAAGCTAACTGCATGTCCAGTCCCTGGTATATCATTACACTGTACAAACCTAACTGCATCCCCAGGCCCTGGTATATCATTACACTGTACAAAGCTAACTGCATGTCCAGGCCCTGGTATATCATTACACTGTACAAAGCTAACTGCATGTCCAGGCCCTGGTATATCATTACACTGTACAAAGCTAACTGCATCCCCAGGCCCTGGTATATCATTACACTGGACAAACCTAACTACATGCCCAGGCCCTGGTATATCATTACACTGGACAAACCTAACTGCATCCTCAGTCCCTGGTATATCACCAGACTGTACAAACCTAACTGCATGCCCAGGCCCTGGTATATCATTACACTGTACAAACCTAACTGCATGCCCAGGCCCTGGTATATCATCAGACTGTACAAACCTAACTGCATGTCCAGGCCCTGGTATATCATTACACTGTACAAACCTAACTGCATCCCCAGGCCCTGGTATATCATTACACTGGACAAACCTAACTGCATGCCCAGGCCCTGGCATATCATTACACTGGACAAACCTAACTGCATGCCCAGGCCCTGGTCTATCATTACACTGGACAAACCTAACTGCATCCCCAGGCCCTGGTATATCACCAGACTGTACAAACCTAACTGCATGCCCAGGCCCTGGTATATCATCAGACTGGACAAACCTAACTGCATGCCCAGGCCCTGTTATATCATTACACTGTACAAACCTAACTGCATGCCCAGGCCCTGGTATATCATTACACTGTACAAACCTAACTGCATCCCCAGGCCCTGGTATATCATTACACTGGACAAACCTAACTGCATCCCCAGGCCCTGGTATATCACCAGACTGTACAAACCTAACTGCATCCCCAGGCCCTGGTATATCATTACACTGGACAAACCTAACTGCATGCCCAGGCCCTGGTATATCATCAGACTGTACAAACCTAACTGCATCCCCAGGCCCTGGTATATCATTACACTGTACAAACCTAACTGCATCCCCAGGCCCTGGTATATCATCAGACTGTACAAACCTAACTGCATCCCCAGGCCCTGGTATATCATTACACTGTACAAACCTAACTGCATCCCCAGGCCCTGGTATATCACCAGACTACATACAAACCTAACTGCATCCCCAGGCCCTGGTATATCATTACACTGTACAAACCTACCTGCATGTCCAGGCCCTGGTATATCATTACACTGGACAAACCTAACTGCATCCCCAGGCCCTGGTATATCATTACACTGTACAAACCTAACTGCATGCCCAGGCCCTGGTATATCATCAGACTGGACAAACCTAACTGCATGCCCAGGCCCTGGTATATCATCAGACTGGACAAACCTAACTGCATCCCCAGGCCCTGGTATATCATTACACTGTACAAACCTAACTGCATCCCCAGGCCCTGGTATATCACCAAACCTAACTGCATGCCCAGGCCCTGGTATATCACCAGGCTGCATACAAACCTAACTGCATGCCCAGGCCCTGGTATATCACCAGACTGTACAAACCTAACTGCATGCCCAGGCCATGGTATATCATTACACTGGACAAACCTAACTGCATCCCCAGGCCCTGGTATATCATTACACTGGACAAACCTAACTGCATGCCCAGGCCCTGGTATATCATTACACTGGACAAACCTAACTGCATGTCCAGGCCCTGGTATATCATCAGACTGGACAAACCTAACTGCATGCCCAAGACCTGGTATATCATCAGACTGTACAAACCTAACTGCATGCCCAGGCCCTGGTATATCATTACACTGTACAAACCTAACTGCATGTCCAGGCCCTGGTATATCACCAGACTGCATACAAACCTAACTGCATACCCAGGCCCTGGTATATCACCAGACTGTACAAACCTAACTGCATGCCCAGGCCCTGGTATATCACCAGACTGCATACAAACCTAACTGCATACCCAGGCCCTGGTATATCATCAGACTGTACAAACCTAACTGCATGCCCAGGCCCTGGTATATCATTACACTGTACAAACCTAACTGCATGCCCAGGCCCTGGTCTATCATTACACTGTACAAACCTAACTGCATCCCCAGGCCCTGGTATATCGTTACACTGTACAAACCTAACTGCATGCCCAGGCCCTGGTATATCATCAGACTGTACAAACCTAACTGCATCCCCAGGCCCTGGTATATCATTACACTGGACAAACCTAACTGCATGCCCAGGCCCTGGTATATCATTACACTGGACAAACCTAACTGCATGTCCAGGCCCTGGTATATCATTACACTGTACAAACCTAACTGCATGCCCAGGCCCTGGTATATCATTACACTGTACAACCCTAACTGCATGCCCAGGCCCTGGTATATCATTACACTGTACAAACCTAACTGCATGCCCAGGCCCTGGTATATCATTACACTGTACAAACCTAACTGCATGCCCAGGCCCTGGTATATCATTACACTGTACAAACCTAACTGCATCCCCAGGCCCTGGTATATCATTACACTGTACAAACCTAACTGCATCCCCAGTCCCTGGTATATCATCAGACTGTACAAAGCTAACTGCATGCCCAGGCCCTGGTATATCATCACACTGTACAAACCTAACTGCATCCCCAGGCCCTGGTATATCATTACACTGTACAAACCTAACTGCATTCCCAGGCCCTGGTATATCATTACACTGTACAAACCTAACTGCATCCCCAGGCCCTGGTATATCATTACACTGTACAAACCTAACTGCATCCCCAGGCCCTGGTATATCACCAAACCTAACTGCATGCCCAGGCCCTGGTATATCATCACACTGTACAAACCTAACTGCATGCCCAGGCCCTGGTATATCATTACACTGGACAAACCTAACTGCATGCCCAGTCCCTGGTATATCATCAGACTGGACAAACCTAACTGCATGCCCAGGCCCTGGTATATCATCAGACTGGACAATCCTAACTGCATGCCCAGGCCCTGGTATATCATCACACTGGACAAACCTAACTGCATACCCAGGCCCTGGTATATCACCATATTATCAGTCTGGTATATAACCTAACCTAACGGCCCTGGTATTTGATTTGGACATATTTGTATAAAAGACAGAACATACTGAGCTCCATGTACATTTGTGTAAATACATTAAATATTAATGTATATGATGAAATATTAGGTACCTTTATGATTTATATTTACCTGATTGAGATATATTAATTTGTTGTTAGTGTAACTTAGTTTTTAGCCCCCCCTCTTGCCCATTCATTGTGCTGTGGTAAGTGTGTTAGGATAATAGGATAAAAGCAGGAAGTTGGGCCTCGGGGGGGGGAGTCCTTGCTAGACTCGGGAGCGGTATAGTTTTTTGACCATACAGACAGACAGACAGACAGACAGACAGACAGACAGACAGACAGACAGACAGACAGACAGACAGACAGACAGGTCATATTATGTATTTTCCATATCAAGTAATCTATGCTTTAAGTTAATTGGAGAATCATTTCCTTGTTAGATATAAGAAGAATAAACATTTTTGTTGCGCCATATCCCTGGATCTCATTGAATGTTTGGCCGTTTGGAAACCTTGAGTGTGGACTGTATGCGTCCGAAACAACCCCGCTTCAGGCTAGGGCAGTGGCTACGGTCAAGAGGAAAGGAAGCCACTACAGTCACACTGGACAAACCTAACTGCATGCCCAGGCCCTGGTATATTCAGTTGAGGTGGCAGGTAGCCTAGTGGTTAGAGCGTTGGTGTCACGCCATAGAGGCTTTTATTCTCTATGTTGGTTAGGCCAGGGTGTGACTAGGGTGGGCATTCTAGTTTCTTTATTTCTATGTTCTCTGGTATATTCAGTTGAGGTGGCAAGTAGCCTAGTGGTTAGAGTGTTGGTGTCACGCCATAGAGAGGCTTTTATTCTCTATGTTGGTTAGGCCAGGGTGTGACTAGGGTGGGCATTCTAGTTTCTTTATTTCTATGTTTTCTTTTTCTATGTTTTTGCCGGGTGTGGTTCTCAATCAGGGACAGCTGTCTATCGTTGTCTCTGATGGGGAATCATACTTAGGCAGCCTTTTTTTCCCCACCTTAGTTGTGGGTAGTTGTCTGTGTTAGTGGCCTGTATAGCCCTAGTCAGCTTCACGTTCGGTTTTGTTGTTTCCTGTTTTGTTGGTGACATTTATAACATTAAAAGAAATGTACACTCACCACGCTGCACCTTGGTCCGGTCACCCTGATGACGATCGTGACACCATTGTTTTCAAAACTCCAGCAGCGCTATCCGAGGATAACGATACTGAGCCTTTTTCTAAAATGTTTTATGAGATTTGTATTTGTATTTACTATACATCCCCATTAGTTCCTTCCAAGGCAGCAGCTACTCTTCCTGGGGTTTATTATGGATCCCCATTAGTTCCTGCCAAGGCAGCAGCTACTCTTCCTGGGGTTTATTATGGATCCTCATTAGTTTCTGCCAAGGCAGCAGCTACTCTTCCTGGGGTTTATTACGGATCCCCATTAGTTCCTTCCAAGGCAGCAGCTACTCTTCCTGGGGTTTACTATGGATCCCCGTTAGTTCCTGTCAAAGCAGCAGCTACTCTTCCTGGGGTTTACTATAGATCCCCGTTAGTTCCTGCCAAGGCAGCAGCTACTCTTCCTGGGGTTTATTATGGATCCCCATTAGTTCCTACCAAGACAGCAGCTACTCTTCCTGGGGTTTACTATAGATCCCCGTTAGTTCCTGCCAAGGCAGCAGCTACTCTTCCTGGGGTTTACTATACATCCCCGTTAGTTCCTGCCAAGGCAGCAGCTACTCTTCCTGGGGTTTATTATGGATCCCCATTAGTTCCTACCAAGACAGCAGCTACTCTTCCTGGGGTTTACTATAGATCCCCGTTAGTTCCTGCCAAGGCAGCAGCTACTCTTCCTGGGGTTTATTATGGATCCCCATTAGTTCCTACCAAGACAGCAGCTACTCTTCCTGGGGTTTACTATAGATCCCCGTTAGTTCCTGCCAAGGCAGCAGCTACTCTTCCTGGGGTTTACTATAGATCCCTGTTAGTTCCTGCCAAGGCAGCAGCTACTCTTCCTGGGGTTTATTATGGATCCCCGTTAGTTCCTGCCAAGGCAGCAGCTACTCTACCTGGGGTTTATTATGGATCCCCATTAGTTCCTGCCAAGGCAGCAGCTACTCTTCCTGGGGTCCGGCGGAATTAAGGCAGTTATACAATTTAAAAAACATTACAATACAATACATTCACAACAGATTTCACAACACACTGTGTGCCCTCAGGCCCCTACTCCAATACCACATATCTACAATACTAAATCCATGTTTACATGCGCGTATAGTGCATATGTTATTGTGTGTGTGTGTGTGTGTGTATGCATGTGTCTGTGCCTTTGTGTTTGTCTCTTCATAGTCCCCGCTGTTCCATTAGGTGTATTTTTATCTGTTTTTTTAATCTGATTCTACTGCTGCATCAGTTACCTGATGTGGAATAGATTTCCATGTAGTCATGGCTCTATGTAGTACTGTGTGCCTCCCGTAGTATGTTCTGGACTTGGGGATTGTGAAGAGACCTCTGGTGGCATGTCTTGTGGGGTATGCATGGGTGTCTGAGCTGTATGCTAGTCACTTAAGCAGACAGCTCAGTGCATTCAACATGTCAATACCTCTCATAAATACAAGTAGTGATGAAGTCAATATCTCTACTTTGAACCAGGAGATAGGAAAATTGCAATTGGATCAGAAATGGGCAGCACGGCTTGCCCTTGGATGTACACAGAGAGTTAACATTAATAATATGCATGTCAAAGTCCCTCTTTGTGGCACCTGACCACACGACTGAACAGCAGTCCAGGTGCGACAAAACTAGGGCCTGTAGGACCTGCCTTGTTGATAGTGTTGTTAAGAAGGTAGAAACTAGGGCCTGTAGGACCTGCCTTGTTGATAGTGTTAAGAAGGTAGAAACTAGGGCCTGTAGGACCTGCCTTGTTGATAGTGCTGTTAAGAAGGTAGAAACTAGGGTCTGTAGGACCTGCCTTGTTGACAGTGTTGTTAAGAAGGTAGAAACTAGGGCCTGTAGGACCTGCCTTGTTGATAGTGTTGTTAAGAAGGTAGAAACTAGGGCCTGTAGGACCTGCCTTGTTGATAGTGTTGTTAAGAAGGTAGAGACTAGGGTCTGTAGGACCTGCCTTGTTGATAGTGTTGTTAAGAAGGTAGAAACTCGGGCCTGTAGGACCTGCCTTGTTGACAGTGTTGTTAAGAAGGTAGAAACTAGGGCCTGTAGGACCTGCCTTGTTGATAGTGCTGTTAAGAAGGTAGAGTAACGCTTTATTATGGACAGACTTCTCCCCATCTTAGCTACTGTTGTATAAATATGTTTTAACCATGACAGTTTACAATCCAGGGTTACTCCAAGCAGTTTAGTCACCTCATCTTGCTCAATTTTCACATTATTTATTACAAGATTTAGTGGAGGTTTAGCGAGCTGAAAGTCTGTTGTCAATTTGTTTATTGTGAAATAACATTGTACCTGGTCAAACACTATTTTTTCCCAAAAGTTTACGGTACTCCTCTTCGTCTGAGGAGGAGTAGGAAATATCATCCCAATGTGCAGCGTGGTAAGTGTCCATAATTAGATTTTTTTAATAAATCAAATGAACACAGAACAAAATAACAAAAACTCAAACAAACAACCGAAACAGGTGAAACACAGACACAGAAAATAACTACCCACAACCCATAGTGGGAAAACAGGCTACCTAAGTATGATTCTCAATCAGAGACAACGATCGACACCTGCCTCTGATTGAGAACCATATTAGGCCAAACACATAGAAATATAACACACAGAACAAAACATAGAATAACAACATAGAATGCCCACCCCAACTCACATCCTGACCAAACTAAAATAAAGACATAAAAAGGAACTGAGGTCAGAATGTGACACAGGGTTGGTAACAGACTGATTGGTCGGCTGTTTGACCCAGTTAAGGGGGCTTTACTATTCTTAGGTAGCGGAATTACTTTTGCTTCCTGTAATAGCGGCGGTATGAGTCGGGAAGCAGGAAGCAGGTGAAATGTTTAATAAAACAAATAACAAGACATGCATAAGACTACAGTACAAAAGATCAATACCAACTGGTGAGAAAACACAAGGACATATAAAGGGGAGGAAATGATGAAGGTAAGGAAGTCCAGGTGTGAATCATAATGATTAACAGGTGTGAATCATAATGAAGTCCAGGTGTGAATCATACTGAAGTCCAGGTGTGAATCATAATGATTAACAGGTGTGAATCACACTGAAGTCCAGGTGTGAATCATAATGAAGTCCAGGTGTGAATCATAATGATTAACAGGTGTGAATCATACTGAAGTCCAGGTGTGAATCATAATGATTAACAGGTGTGAATCATAATGAAGTCCAGGTGTGAATCATAATGATTAACAGGTGTGAATCATACTGAAGTCCAGGTGTGAATCATAATGAAGTCCAGGTGTGAATCATAATGATTAACAGGTGTGAATCATACTGAAGTCCAGGTGTGAATCATAATGAAGTCCAGGTGTGAATCATAATGAAGTCCAGGTGTGAATCATACTGAAGTCCAGGTGTGAATCACAATGAAGTCCAGGTGTGAATCATAATGAAGTCCAGGTGTGAATCATACTGAAGTCCAGGTGTGAATCATAATGAAGTCCAGGTGTGAATCATACTGAAGTCCAGGTGTGAATCATAATGATTAACAGGTGTGAATCATACTGAAGTCCAGGTGTGAATCATAATGAAGTCCAGGTGTGAATCATACTGAAGTCCAGGTGTGAATCATAATGAAGTCCAGGTGTGAATCATAATGAAGTCCAGGTGTGAATCATACTGAAGTCCAGGTGTGAATCACAATGAAGTCCAGGTGTGAATCATAATGAAGTCCAGGTGTGAATCATACTGAAGTCCAGGTGTGAATCATAATGAAGTCCAGGTGTGAATCATACTGAAGTCCAGGTGTGAATCATAATGATTAACAGGTGTGAATCATACTGAAGTCCAGGTGTGAATCATACTGAAGTCCAGGTGTGAATCATACTGAAGTCCAGGTGTGAATCATACTGAAGTCCAGGTGTGAATCATAATGAAGTCCAGGTGTGAATCATAATGAAGTCCAGGTGTGAATCATACTGAAGTCCAGGTGTGAATCATACTGAAGTCCAGGTGTGAATCATACTGAAGTCCAGGTGTGAATCATACTGAAGTCCAGGTGTGAATCATAATGAAGTCCAGGTGTGAATCATAATGATTAACAGGTGTGAATCGTAATGAAGTCCAGGTGTGAATCATAATGAAGTTCAGGTGTGAATCATAATGGAGTCCAGGTGTGAATCATAATGAAGTTCAGGTGTGAATCATAATGATTAACAGATGTGAATCATACTGAAGTCCAGGTGTGAATCATACTGAAGTCCAGGTGTGAATCATAATGAAGTCCAGGTGTGAATCATAATGGAGTCCAGGTGTGAATCATAATGATTAACAGGTGTGAATCATAATGATTAACAGGAGTTAATCATACTGAAATCCAGGTGTGAATCATAATGATTAACAGGTGTGAATCATAATGATTAACAGGAGTTAATCATACTGAAATCCAGGTGTGAATCATAATGATTAACAGGTGTGAATCATAATGAAATCCAGGTGTGAATCATAATGAAGTTCAGGTGTGAATCATAATGATTAACAGGTGTGAATCATAATGAAGTCCAGGTGTGAATCACAATGAAGTCCAGGTGTGAATCATAATGAAGTCCAGGTGTGAATCATACTGAAGTCCAGGTGTGAATCATAATGAAGTCCAGGTGTGAATCATACTGAAGTCCAGGTGTGAATCATACTGAAGTCCAGGTGTGAATCATAATGAAGTCCAGGTGTGAATCATAATGATTAACAGGTGTGAATCATAATGATTAACAGGTGTGAATCATAATGAAATCCAGGTGTGAATCATAATGAAGTCCAGATGTGAATCATACTGAAGTCCAGGTGTGAATCATAATGAAGTCCAGGTGTGAATCATAATGATTAACAGGTGTGAATCATACTGAAGTCCAGGTGTGAATCATAATGAAGTCCAGGTGTGAATCATACTGAAGTCCAGGTGTGAATCATAATGAAGTCCAGGTGTGAATCATAATGAAGTCCAGGTGTGAATCATAATGAAGTCCAGGTGTGAATCATAATGAAGTCCAGGTGTGAATCATACTGAAGTCCAGGTGTGAATCATACTGAAGTCCAGGTGTGAATCATACTGAAGTCCAGGTGTGAATCATACTGAAGTCCAGGTGTGAATCATAATGAAGTCCAGGTGTGAATCATAATGATTAACAGGTGTGAATCGTAATGAAGTCCAGGTGTGAATCATAATGAAGTTCAGGTGTGAATCATAATGATTAACAGGTGTGAATCATACTGAAGTCCAGGTGTGAATCATACTGAAGTCCAGGTGTGAATCATAATGAAGTCCAGGTGTGAATCATAATGGAGTCCAGGTGTGAATCATAATGATTAACAGGTGTGAATCATACTGAAATCCAGGTGTGAATCATAATGATTAACAGGTGTGAATCATAATGATTAACAGGTGTGAATCATACTGAAGTCCAGGTGTGAATCACAATGAAGTCCAGGTGTGAATCATAATGAAGTCCAGGTGTGAATCATACTGAAGTCCAGGTGTGAATCATAATGAAGTCCAGGTGTGAATCATACTGAAGTCCAGGTGTGAATCATAATGATTAACAGGTGTGAATCATACTGAAGTCCAGGTGTGAATCATACTGAAGTCCAGGTGTGAATCATACTGAAGTCCAGGTGTGAATCATAATGAAGTCCAGGTGTGAATCATAATGAAGTCCAGGTGTGAATCATACTGAAGTCCAGGTGTGAATCATACTGAAGTCCAGGTGTGAATCATACTGAAGTCCAGGTGTGAATCATACTGAAGTCCAGGTGTGAATCATAATGAAGTCCAGGTGTGAATCATAATGATTAACAGGTGTGAATCGTAATGAAGTCCAGGTGTGAATCATAATGAAGTTCAGGTGTGAATCATAATGGAGTCCAGGTGTGAATCATAATGAAGTTCAGGTGTGAATCATAATGATTAACAGATGTGAATCATACTGAAGTCCAGGTGTGAATCATACTGAAGTCCAGGTGTGAATCATAATGAAGTCCAGGTGTGAATCATAATGGAGTCCAGGTGTGAATCATAATGATTAACAGGTGTGAATCATAATGATTAACAGGAGTTAATCATACTGAAATCCAGGTGTGAATCATAATGATTAACAGGTGTGAATCATAATGATTAACAGGAGTTAATCATACTGAAATCCAGGTGTGAATCATAATGATTAACAGGTGTGAATCATAATGAAATCCAGGTGTGAATCATAATGAAGTTCAGGTGTGAATCATAATGATTAACAGGTGTGAATCATAATGAAGTCCAGGTGTGAATCACAATGAAGTCCAGGTGTGAATCATAATGAAGTCCAGGTGTGAATCATACTGAAGTCCAGGTGTGAATCATAATGAAGTCCAGGTGTGAATCATACTGAAGTCCAGGTGTGAATCATACTGAAGTCCAGGTGTGAATCATAATGAAGTCCAGGTGTGAATCATAATGATTAACAGGTGTGAATCATAATGATTAACAGGTGTGAATCATAATGAAATCCAGGTGTGAATCATAATGAAGTCCAGATGTGAATCATACTGAAGTCCAGGTGTGAATCATAATGAAGTCCAGGTGTGAATCATAATGATTAACAGGTGTGAATCATACTGAAGTCCAGGTGTGAATCATAATGAAGTCCAGGTGTGAATCATACTGAAGTCAGGTAAGCAGTGAATCATAATGAAGTCCAGGTGTGAATCATAATGAAGTCCAGGTGTGAATCATAATGAAGTCCAGGTGTGAATCATAATGAAGTCCAGGTGTGAATCATACTGAAGTCCAGGTGTGAATCATACTGAAGTCCAGGTGTGAATCATACTGAAGTCCAGGTGTGAATCATACTGAAGTCCAGGTGTGAATCATAATGAAGTCCAGGTGTGAATCATAATGATTAACAGGTGTGAATCGTAATGAAGTCCAGGTGTGAATCATAATGAAGTTCAGGTGTGAATCATAATGATTAACAGGTGTGAATCATACTGAAGTCCAGGTGTGAATCATACTGAAGTCCAGGTGTGAATCATAATGAAGTCCAGGTGTGAATCATAATGGAGTCCAGGTGTGAATCATAATGATTAACAGGTGTGAATCATACTGAAATCCAGGTGTGAATCATAATGATTAACAGGTGTGAATCATAATGATTAACAGGTGTGAATCATAATGATTAACAGGAGTTAATCATACTGAAATCCAGGTGTGAATCATAATGATTAACAGGTGTGAATCATAATGAAATCCAGGTGTGAATCATAATGAAGTTCAGGTGTGAATCATAATGATTAACAGGTGTGAATCATAATGAAGTCCAGGTGTGAATCATAATGATTAACAGGTGTGAATCATAATGAAGTCCAGGTGTGAATCATAATGATTAACAGACGTGCGTAATGATGAGTGCCAGGACCGGTGGTTAGTATCCTCCCGACGTCGTACGCCGGAGGGGAGGAGCAGGAGAGGATGTAACAGCTTCCCTCCAGGCCTGGGGGCAGCCATTTTCCTATCAGTTTACATTTAAGATATGGCCGATAGGAGATATATTGAAAACCTAAACATAAAATGTACTATTTACACAAACACAATAATAATCATATTACTTGTATATTTTAGAAACTGCACAAACACCAAAAAACGCTGTTGTTTTGACAAGAGGCAATAAATCACTGATAGGGGGTCGCTAAACAAAGGTACGCAACACTTATTTGTCATCACTCACATCGATATCATGTTGAAATCAATTATGCCGAGAGGAGGGAGATGAGGTTGTACGTCCTGTTAAAACTAACAGCTCAAAAACCACACGGAATCTGGGAGTAATGTGTACATCCCTGGTTAGAGGACAATTTGTAGAAAACAGCTAGCTACATTTTGAAGTGTTGCATTTTGATTCCAGTGGGTCACCAACGTGGTAAGTGTAACACAACACTTTCTGTTAATCACATAAATAGTAACTCTTTAATTCTACATTGTTGGAAGAGAATAGAGACCCTGTCAAAACAAAGATCCTAAACGGTCAAATAAAGATGTTTATTGAAACGACATGGTGACCAAAGAATATATAATAGTACAAGAAAGTACCTACATAAAAAGGTGAAGAGAACAGTTTGGTCCTCAGGCCATCATCACTGTGAATAGGCCCCAGGCTTCTATTTCAATGGTAATTACATGTCACATGATCTCAGGCCATCATCACTGTGAATAGGCCCCAGGCTTCTATTTCAATGGTAATTACATGTCACATGATCTCAGGCCATCATCACTGTGAATAGGCCCCAGGCTTCTATTTCAATGGTAATTACATGTCACATGATCTCAGGCCATGGTCATTGTGAATAGGCACCAGGCTTCTATTTCAATGTTAATTACATGTCACATGATCTCAGGCCATCGTCAGTGTGAATAGGCACCAGGCTTCTATTTCAATGGTAATTACATGTCACATGATCTCAGGCCATGGTCAGTGTGAATAGGCGCCAGGCTTCTATTTCAATGGTAATTACATGTCACATGATCTCAGGCCATGGTCAGTGTGAATAGGCGCCAGGCTTCTATTTCAATGGTAATTACATGTCACATGATCTCAGGCCATCGTCAGTGTGAATAGGCACCAGGCTTCTATTTCAATGGTAATTACATGTCACATGATGGGGCAAGAAAACATATCAGAACAACTATAAATCAGTACCTAGTACAACAGAATGCATGCTCTACATTATATACCAAATATATAAAAGCGGACAGAGAAAGATCATCATTTATTGCTTACACATGGGAACGTTTCCTCAGAATAAATACAACAGGATGGTATGAGTAGGGAGCTAGAGACACCACTAGATGGAGGTATGGAACACCTATAAGAGGCAATATACCAGCTACAGAAAACAGTCAAATAACAATTCTTCATTCACACCTGATGAGTAGGGAGCTAGAGACACCACTATGTCGTCGCTCACAGGACAATGTGTAGTGGTTGAATGGTTTTATTACTTTGATCCTTCTAGTGGAGGATTCTCTCTCAAACTCCCTCTACATTTCTACTGAGAGCATCATCAAGCCATTCTTTAGGGGGGGGGGGGGGGGGGGGGGGGGGGGGGGGGGGGGGTGAGTCTCAAACTCCCTCTACATTTTCAGCCTCTGTTTTACTACTACACACAACAGCTTCAGTCTCAGAAATTGTGTGAACGGAAATCCCTTCTTCAGAACTGTGGGATGCGCACTAGAAGCGTGTAGGATACCGTTCTTGTCTGTAGGTTTTGTGTACTAAGTAGTGGACAAAGACCCGGAGTGAAGGAGCACACGGGTATCAAGGAAGGATCTCTCACTCAATATATATATTTTACATTGTGACATGATTCATTAAAATACACCTACTACAACATTCTACATTGTGACATCATTAAAATACTCCTACTACAATGTTAAAACATTCTACATTGTGACATCATTAAAATACTCCCTACTACAATGTTAAAACATTCTATATTGTGACATTATTTCATTGATATCATGAAACAACTCCTTCATGTATTTTCTGATGCTTAATCAGAGATATTTTATCAGAGTATCTCTTCACACATTGATCACAGCAAGGATTCTCTCTTGTGTGTGTTCTCTGGTGTGATATCAGAGTAAAATTCTTCCCACATTGATTTCAACTATGAGGATTCTCTCCAGTGTGTGTTCTCTGGTGCATAGACAGATGGCTAGATGTAGTAAAACACTTCCCACATTGAGCACAGCTATAAGGTTTCTCTCCTGTGTGTGTTCTCTGGTGTATAGTCAGACTGCTAGATGTAACAAAACTCTTCCCACATTGAGTACAGCTATAAGGTTTCTCTCCTGTGTGTGTTCTCTGGTGTATAGTCAAGCGGCTAGATGTAACAAAACACTTCCCACATTGACCACAGCTATGAGATTTCTCTCCTGTGTGTGTTCTCTGGTGTATAGTCAGCTGGCTAGATGTAACAAAACTCTTCCCACATTGATCACAGCTATAAGGTTTCTCTCCTGTGTGTGTTCTCTGGTGTATAGTCAGGCTGCTTGAGTGAGTAAAGCTCTTCCCACATTGATCACAGCTATAAGGCTTCTCTCCTGTGTGTGTTCTCTGATGTGATTTTAAATGTCCTGACGAAACAAATCTCTTTCCACAGTCCGAGCAGTGGTAAGGTTTCACTCCGGTGTGTGTTCTCTGGTGTGTAGTTAGCCGTCTAGATTCAGTAAAACTCTTCCCACATTGATAACAGCTATAAGGTTTCTCTCCAGTGTGAATTCTCTGGTGTGATTGTAATGTAGATGATTTTGAAAAGCTCTTCCCACAGTCAGAGCAGCTATAAGGTTTCTCTCCGGTGTGAATTCTCTGGTGTGATTGTAATGTAGATGATTTTGAAAAGCTCTTCCCACAGTCAGAGCAGCTATAAGGTTTCTCTCCTGTATGGATTCTCTGATGTATTTTAAGGTCTGCTGAAGAGGTGAATCTCTTCTCACAGTCAGAGCAACAGTGGGGTTTCTCGCCAGTGTGTATTCTCAGGTGTGCTGTCATGCTGCGCGAGTGAGCAAAACTCTTCCCACATTGATTACAGCTATAAGGCTTATCTCCTGTGTGTGTTCTCTGGTGCAAAGTCAGCTGGCTAGATGTAGAAAAATTCATCCCACATTGATCACAGATATAAGGATTCTCTCCTGTGTGTATTCTCTGGTGTATAGTCAGACGGCTTGACGAAGAAAAACTCTTCCCACATTGAGTACAGCTATAAGGTTTCTCTCCTGTGTGTGTTCTCTGGTGTGTTTTCAGGCTGCTTGGAACATTAAAACTCTTCCCACACTGATCACAGCTATACGGTTTCTCTCCTGTATGGATTCTCTGGTGTCTTATAAGGTCTGCCGAAGAGGTAAGTCTCTTCCCACAGTCAGAGCAGCAGTGAGATTTATCATCTGTGTGAATTCTCTGGTGTAGTTTTAGTGAATCTGATCTTGAGTAACTCTTCCCACAGTCAGCGCAGCAGTGAGGTGTCTTTCCTGTGGGTCTCCGCTGGTATTTCTCGAGGTGTTCTGATGTGGAGGGACTCTTCTCTGCCTCTTCAGCATCATGAGGTTGTTGAGGCTCCCCAGAGGATCCACCATAGTCCCGTATCTCTCCTGTGTGAATGACAAAGTCAGACAGATGGTTAAAGGCCCACAACAGCAGAAATCCACTGTAGGAGGTGATGCCAACAGCATAGCCATGACGTTGTACAACAATTGACGTCTGTAATAAATGTTTAAAATATTTGACACATTTAGTCTTGTTTTCACATTAGTAGTAAAATACTGTCTATTTGAGGTAAAAGGTGATTGCCCGTGATGTTTTATAACAATTTAAGTCTGTAATAAAATGCTTTTACAAACTTATTTGAAAGCTGTCTTAAGGACATTCAAGTGAGCAAAAACAGCCATATTGTCTTGTTTTTGTCACAGTAGTATATAGTGGATGATTCTAGAAATAAATTAATACAGCTGTTAAAAACCCTAGGTACTAATTCACCACCGTGGGGGAAAACTCAGGGGAGTTCTCATAGAGTTGGAGTTCATGGAGTTCCAATAGACTGACAGCAAAAAGAGCCTCCATTTACTGGTTTAATATGAGTGAATTTCACACTACTTTTGGATTATAATTGTAAAGGCTCGTTTATGCCATTGTTTCAAATCAACTGCTTTATACTTTTAAAAAAAACTTTAATTTCAACCAGAAAAATCTTTGGCTAGCTTTGCTGACAGTCTATGTCAATAAACGTTAGCATTCCAGCTTTGCTACCAACCTAGCATTAGGTTGCACATGGTCTCCTTCAACATGGTAGCCTCACTATGAGTCTAATCTGGTCTCCTTCAACATACTCAGCCTCATTATGAGTCTAATCTGGTCTCCTTCAACATGGTGTTTCAACATTATGAGTCTAATCTGGTCTCCTTCAACATGGTAGCCTCATTATGAGTCTAATCTGGTCTCCTTCAACATGGTAGCCTCATTATGAGTCTAATCTGGTCTCCTTCAACATGGTGTTTCAACATTATGAGTCTAATCTGGTCTCCTTCAACATGGTTGTTACGAATCCCTTTGGCCCGACAATCTAGGGGGGATGGTAATGGGACCCGTAACACAACTCATGCAAATTATTATAGTGACAACGTAACAGTGAGAACAAAAATAACCACAGACAACTTAATTACCGTCAAACACTAAATGTTTATTTATAAACACACGGTAAATGGGGGGGGAGCAGGAAAAGGGGCTGAGCGGGACCCAAGGAATGAAAGAATAATAATTCAAAAACACCCCTAAGCTAGACTAGCCTACTTCACAAACAGCTAACTAACTAACCAAAAATACAGGGGGTGGTCCGCCCAGTTCTAACTAGTGTTTATATAACAAAGTTTACCTACGGGTAGTGTATGCCCAAGGGCGACTTGTCTGGTTACCCCCTTTTCCCACCATCAAACAAACACTCAAACACCATAACCAAAACAATACTCACAGGTGGGGACAAAGTGACATGTAGATGCAAAACACACAAGCGATCTACAGACAGAAGGCATGTTACAAAGAGATTGCGCTGGGGAGACAACAACTGACAGGGGTTTTAAACCAAGGGAAAGGGACTGTGATTGGGTAAGGGAAAAGGAGCAGGTGTCTTCCGATTAGCGACTGATTGATGACTGATTGGGGAATGATTATTGTCACCTGTGAGTAGGGGAGAAGGAGAGAAAAGAAATACACACAGGATACACACAGAACACTTGTATCCGTAACAATGGTGTTTCAACATTATGAGTCTAATCTGGTCTCCTTCAACATGGTAGCCTCATTATGAGTCTAATCCGGTCTCCTTCGACATGAACAGCCTCATTATGAGTCTAATCTGGTCTCCTTCAGCATTCTAGCTAACAGCTTTGCTACCAGCCTATGTCAATAAGCGTTAGCATTCTAGCTAACATCTTTGCTACCAGCCTATGTCAATAAGCGTTAGCATTCTAGCTAACAGCTTTGCTTCCAGCCTATGTCAATAAGCGTTAGCATACTAGCTAACAGCTTGGCCACCAACCTATGTCAATAAGCGTTAGCATTCTAGCTAACAGCTTTGCTATCAGCTTGATGTCAATAAGCGTTAGCATTCTAGCTAACAGCTTTGCTACCAGCCTATGTCAATAAGCGTTAGCATTCTAGCTAACAGCTTTGCTTCCAGACTATGTCAATAAGCGTTAGCATTCTAGCTAACAGCTTGGCCACCAACCTATGTCAATAAGCGTTAGCATTCTAGCTAACAGCTTTGCTATCAGCTTGATGTCAATAAGCGTTAGCATTCTAGCTAACAGCTTTGCTACCAGCCTATGTCAATAAGCGTTAGCATTCTAGCTAACAGCTTTGCTTCCAGACTATGTCAATAAGCGTTAGCATTCTAGCTAACAGCTTTGCTACCAGCGTATGTCAATAAGCGTTAGCATTCTAGCTAACAGCTTTGCTTCCAGACTATGTCAATAAGCGTTAGCATTCTAGCTAACAGCTTTGCTTCCAGCCTATGTCAATAAGCGTTAGCATTCTAGCTAACATCTTTGCTTCCAGCCTATGTCAATAAGCGTTAGCATACTAGCTAACAGCTTGGCCACCAACCTATGTCAATAAGCGTTAGCATTCTAGCTAACAGCTTTGCTATCAGCTTGATGTCAATAAGCGTTAGCATTCTAGCTAACAGCTTTGCTACCAGCCTATGTCAATAAGCGTTAGCATTCTAGCTAACAGCTTTGCTTCCAGACTATGTCAATAAGCGTTAGCATTCTAGCTAACAGCTTTGCTACCAGCCTATGTCAATAAGCGTTAGCATTCTAGCTAACATCTTTGCTACCAGCCTATGTCAATAAGCGTTAGCATTCTAGCTAACAGCTTTGCTTCCAGACTATGTCAATAAGCGTTAGCATACTAGCTAACAGCTTGGCCACCAACCTATGTCAATAAGCGTTAGCATTCTAGCTAACAGCTTTGCTTCCAGACTATGTCAATAAGCGTTAGCATTCTAGCTAACAGCTTTGCTTCCAGCCTATGTCAATAAGCGTTAGCATTCTAGCTAACAGCTTTGCTACCAGCCTATGTCAATAAGCGTTAGCATTCTAGCTAACAGCTTTGCTACCAGCCTATGTCAATAAGCGTTAGCATTCTAGCTAACATCTTTGCTACCAGCCTATGTCAATAAGCGTTAGCATTCTAGCTAACAGCTTTGCTTCCAGACTATGTCAATAAGCGTTAGCATACTAGCTAACAGCTTGGCCACCAACCTATGTCAATAAGCGTTAGCATTCTAGCTAACAGCTTTGCTTCCAGACTATGTCAATTTTTTTATTTTTTTATTTCACCTTTATTTAAAAAGGCCATGGTGGCGAAGTAAATACAATATAGCAAGTAAAAAAATAAAATAAAATAAAAACACTGGAATGGTTGGTTTGCAGTGGAAGAAAGTGCAAAGTAGAGATAGAAATAATGGGGTGCAAAGGAGCAAAAATAAATAAATGAATACAGTAGGTAAAGAGGTAGTTGTTTGGGCTAAATTATAGATAGGCTATGTACAGGTGCAGTAATCTATGAGCTGCTCTGACAGCTGGTGCTTAAAGCTAGTGAGGGAGATAAGTGTTTCCAATTTCAGAGATTTTTGTAGTTCGTTCCAGTCATTGGCAGCAGAGAACTGGAATGAGAGGCGGCCAAAGGAAGAATTGGTTTTGGGGGTGACCAGAGAGATATACCTGCTGGAGCGCGTGCTACAGGTAGGTGCTGCTATGGTGACCAGCGAGCTGAGATAAGGGGGGACTTTACCTAGCAGGGTCTTGTAGATGACCTGGAGCCAGTGGGTTTGGCGACGAGTATGAAGCGAGGGCCAGCCAACGAGAGTGTACAGGTCGCAGTGGTGGGTAGTGTAAGGGGCTTTGGTGACAAAACGGATGGCACTGTGATAGACTGCATCCAATTTATTGAGTAGGGTATTGGAGGCTATTTTGTAAATGACATCACCGAAGTCGAGGATTGGTAGGATGGTCAGTTTTACAAGGGTATGTTTGGCAGCATGAGTGAAGGATGCTTTGTTGCGGAATAGGAAGCCAATTCTAGATTTAACTTTGGATTGGAGATGTTTGATGTGAGTCTGGAAGGAGAGTTTACAGTCTAACCAGACACCTAGGTATTTGTAGTTGTCCACATATTCTAAGTCAAAGCCGTCTAGAGTAGTGATGTTGGACAGGCGGGCAGGTGCAGGCAGCGATCGGTTGAAGAGCATGCATTTAGTTTTACTTGTATTTAAGAGCAATTGGAGGCCACGGAAGGAGAGTTGTATGGCATTGAAGCTCGCCAATAAGCGTTAGCATTCTAGCTAACAGCTTTGCTTCCAGCTTATGTCAATAAGCGTTAGCATTCTAGCTAACAGCTTTGCTTCCAGCCTATGTCAATAAGCGTTAGCATACTAGCTACCAGCTTTGCTACCAGCCTATGTCAATAAGCATTAGCATTCTAGCTAACATCTTTGCTACCAGCCTATGTCAATAAGCGTTAGCATTCTAGCTAACAGCTTTGCTTCCAGCCTATGTCAATAAGCGTTAGCATACTAGCTAACAGCTTTGCCGCCAGCCTATGTCAATAAGCGTTAGCATTCTAGCTAACAGCTTTGCTATCAGCTTGATGTCAATAAGCGTTAGCATACTAGCTAACAGCTTTGCTTCCAGCCTATGTCAATAAGCGTTAGCATACTAGCTAACAGCTTTGCTTCCAGCCTATGTCAATAAGCGTTAGCATACTAGCTAACAGCTTTGCTTCCAGCCTATGTCAATAAGCGTTAGCATACTAGCTAACAGCTTTGCTTCCAGCCTATGTCAATAAGCGTTAGCATACTAGCTACCAGCTTTGCTACCAGCCTATGTCAATAAGCATTAGCATTCTAGCTAACATCTTTGCTACCAGCCTATGTCAATAAGCGTTAGCATTCTAGCTAACAGCTTTGCTTCCAGCCTATGTCAATAAGCGTTAGCATACTAGCTAACAGCTTTGCCGCCAGCCTATGTCAATAAGCGTTAGCATACTAGCTAACAGCTTTGCTTCCAGCCTATGTCAATAAGCGTTAGCATACTAGCTAACAGCTTGGCCACCAACCTATGTCAATAAGCGTTAGCATTCTAGCTAACAGCTTTGCTATCAGCCTATGTCAATAAGCGTTAGCATTCTAGCTAACATCTTTGCTACCAGCCTATGTCAATAAGCGTTAGCATTCTAACTAACAGCTTTGCTTCCAGCCTATGTCAATAAGCGTTAGCATTCTAGCTAACAGCTTTGCTTCCAGACTATGTCAATAAGCGTTAGCATTCTAGCTAACAGCTTTGCTTCCAGCCTATGTCAATAAGCGTTAGCATACTAGCTAACAGCTTTGCTTCCAGCCTATGTCAATAAGCGTTAGCATACTAGCTAACAGCTTGGCCACCAACCTATGTCAATAAGCGTTAGCATTCTAGCTAACAGCTTTGCTATCAGCCTATGTCAATAAGCGTTAGCATTCTAGCTAACAGCTTTGCTTCCAGCCTATGTCAATAAGCGTTAGCATTCTAGCTAACAGCTTTGCTTCCAGCCTATGTCAATAAGCGTTAGCATTCTAGCTAACAGCTTTGCTTCCAGCCTAGCGTTAACATTTAAGCAAACAACTGCTGCATCCAAAATACATATTGTAACGACCCTGGGTTTATAAGCGCGGAAATCGACTCTGCCGCTCGAGCATGCTTTTGCGGCACAGTCGATAGCGCGCCGGACCTCGGGCTAGAAGGTCGAGGGTTCGAGACCTGCTCACTGCCTGTTTCATTACAATATTTTGCAATTATCACAACCAAATAGTCTTTTAGAAAATGTAAGAAATAATCAAAACAACAATTGTAAGTCTATGACAACCCCAAAAAAGGTTTATTGTTTAGCAGTAATAACCTGATAAATCTAGACTGTTGAATGGTCCCAGGTGGTGAACAGCAGTGTATTTAGCAGTAATAACCTGGTAAATCTAGACTGTTGAATGGTCCCAGATGATAGCATAGGACCCATAACTTCCTCTAACAATAATATAGACCTACTGTAGGACCCACAACTTCACCTAACAACAACATAGACCTACTGTAGGACCCATAACAACAACATAGACCTACTGTAGGACCCATAACTTCACCTAACAATAACATAGACCTACTGTAGGACCCATAACTTCACCCAACAACAACATAGACCTACTGTAGGACCCACACCTTCACCTAACAATAACATAGACCTACTGTAGGACCCATAACAACAACATAGACCTACTGTAGGACCCATAACTTCACCTAACAATAACATAGACCTACTGTAGGACCCATAACTTCACCTAACAATAACATAGACCTACTGTAGGACCACTAACTTACAACATAGACCTCGGACTATAAATCATTTAATATTCCAGGTGAAACATGGACAATAAAATGTCTTTGTTTTGACATTTCATAACCTGATCACCAGATAATGTTGTGAATAATCCCACTAGGCTACTCTGTAATGTGTTGTCATTCTAAATGTCCTGAATAAAGGAAAATAGCTCTGTGTGTTGTACAATAGCCTATCCATCAAGGAACAGTTCTCTACACATTATGAGCTAAGTATCTCTGTGTGTCCAAACGGACACAGAAACATTTGAAAACATTAAACACACTACCTTGATGCTTTCTCAGTTAAATCTAACTAGACCCTGCTGTGAATCAAATCAAATGTTACTTGTCACATGCGCCGAATACAACAGGTGTAGTAGACCTCACAGTGATATGCAGAATACAACAGGTGTAGTAGACCTCACAGTGAAATGCAGACTGACCAGCCCTTAACCAACAGGTGTAGACCTCACAGTGAAATGCAGACTGACCAGCCCTTAACCAACAGGTGTAGACCTCACAGTGAAATGCAGAATGACCAGCCCTTAACCAACAGGTGTAGACCTCACAGTGAAATGCAGACAGACCAGCCCTTAACCTACAGGTGTAGACCTCACAGTGAAATGCAGACTGACCAGCCCTTAACCAACAGGTGTAGACCTCACAGTGAAATGCAGACTGACCAGCCCTTAACCAACAGGTGTAGACCTCACAGTGAAATGCAGAATGACCAGCCCTTAACCAACAGGTGTAGACCTCACAGTGAAATGCAGACAGACCAGCCCTTAACCTACAGGTGTAGACCTCACAGTGAAATGCAGACTGACCAGCCCTTAACCAACAGGTGTAGACCTCACAGTGAAATGCAGACTGACCAGCCCTTAACCAACAGGTGTAGACCTCACAGTGAAATGCAGACTGACCAGCCCCTTAACCAACAGGTGTAGACCTCACAGTGAAATGCAGACTGACCAGCCCCTTAACCAACAGGTGTAGACCTCACAGTGAAATGCAGACTGACCAGCCCCTTAACCAACAGGTGTAGACCTCACAGTGAAATGCAGACTGACCAGCCCCTTAACCAACAGGTGTAGACCTCACAGTGAAATGCAGACTGACCAGCCCTTAACCAACAGGTGTAGACCTCACAGTGAAATGCAGACTGACCAGCCCCTTAACCAACAGGTGTAGACCTCACAGTGAAATGCAGACTGACCAGCCCCTTAACCAACAGGTGTAGACCTCACAGTGAAATGCAGACTGACCAGCCCCTTAACCAACAGGTGTAGACCTCACAGTGAAATGCAGACTGACCAGCCCTTAACCAACAGGTGTAGACCTCACAGTGAAATGCAGACTGACCAACCCTTAACCAACAGGTGTAGACCTCACAGTGAAATGCAGACTGACCAGCCCTGAACCAACAATGCAGAGTTAAGAAAATATTTCCTAAAATATAAAATAAAATGTACACTATATACAGGGTGTTACGGTACTGAACCAATGTGGAGGCTATATACAGGGTGTTACGGTACAGAGTCAATGTGGAGGCTATATACAGGGGGTACCGGTACAGAGTCAATGTGGAGACTATATACAGGGGGTACCGGTACAGAGTCCATGTGGAGGCTATATACAGGGGGTAACGGTACAGAGTCAATGTGGAGACTATATACAGGGGGTACCGGTACAGAGTCAATGTGGAGGCTATATACAGGGGGTACCGGTACAGAGTCAATGTGGAGACTATATACAGGGGGTACCGGTACAGAGTCCATGTGGAGGCTATATACAGGGGGTACGGGTACAAAGTCAATGTGGAGGCTATATACAGGGGGTACCGGTACAGAGTCAATGTGGAGACTATATACAGGGGGTACCGGTACAGAGTCAATGTGGAGACTATATACAGGGGGTACCGGTACAGAGTCAATGTGGAGGCTATATACAGGGGGTACCGGTACAGAGTCAATGTGGAGACTATATACAGGGGGTACCGGTACAGAGTCAATGTGGAGGCTATATACAGGGGGTACCGGTACAGAGTCAATGTGGAGGCTATATACAGGGGGTACCGGTACAGAGTCAATGTGGAGACTATATACAGGGGGTACCGGTACAGAGTCAATGTGGAGGCTATATACAGGGGGGTACTGGTACAGAGTCAATGTGGAGGCTATATACAGGGGGTACCGGTACTGAGTCAATGTGGAGGCTATATACAGGGGGTACCGGTACAGAGTCAATGTGGAGGCTATATACAGGGGGTACCGGTACAGAGTCAATGTGGAGGCTATATACAGGGTGTTACGGTACTCAGTCAATGTGGAGGCTATATACAGGGGGTAGCGGTACAGAGTCAATGTGGAGGCTATATACAGGGGGTACCGGTACTGAGTCAATGTGGAGGCTATATACAGGGTGTTACGGTACTGAGTCAATGTGGAGGCTATATACAGGGGGTACCTGTACAGAGTCAATGTGGAGACTATATACAGGGGGGGTACCGGTACTGAGTCAATGTGGAGGCTATATACAGGGGGTACCGGTACAGAGTCAATGTGGAGGCTATATACAGGGGGTACCGGTACAGAGTCAATGTGGAGGCTATATACAGGGGGTACCGGTACAGAGTCAATGTGGAGGCTATATACAGGGGGTACCGGTACAGAGTCAATGTGGAGGCTATATACAGGGTGTTACGGTACTCAGTCAATGTGGAGGCTATATACAGGGGGTAGCGGTACAGAGTCAATGTGGAGGCTATATACAGGGGGTACCGGTACAGAGTCAATGTGGAGGCTATATACAGGGGGTACCGGTACAGAGTCAATGTGGAGGCTATATACAGGGGGTACCGGTACAGAGTCAATGTGGAGGCTATATACAGGGTGTTACGGTACTGAGTCAATGTGGAGGCTATATACAGGGGGTACCGGTACTGAGTCAATGTGGAGGCTATATACAGGGTGTTACGGTACAGAGTCAATGTGGAGGCTATATACAGGGGGTACCGGTACAGAGTCAATGTGGAGACTATATACAGGGGGTACCGGTACAGAGTCCATGTGGAGGCTATATACAGGGTGTTACGGTACAGAGTCAATGTGGAGGCTATATACAGGGGGTACCGGTACAGAGTCAATGTGGAGGCTATATACAGGGGGTACCGGTACAGAGTCAATGTGGAGGCTATATACAGGGGGTACCGGTACTGAGTCAATGTGGAGGCTATATACAGGGTGTTACGGTACAGAGTCAATGTGGAGGCTATATACAGGGGGTACCGGTACAGAGTCAATGTGGAGGCTATATACAGGGGGTACCGGTACAGAGTCAATGTGGAGGCTATATACAGGGGGTACCGGTACAGAGTCAATGTGGAGGCTATATACAGGGGGTACCGGTACAGAGTCAATGTGGAGACTATATACAGGGGGTACCGGTACTGAGTCAATGTGGAGGCTATATACAGGGTGTTACGGTACAGAGTCAATGTGGAGACTATATACAGGGGGTACCGGTACAGAGTCAATGTGGAGACTATATACAGGGGGTACCGGTACAGAGTCAATGTGGAGACTATATACAGGGGGTACCGGTACAGAGTCAATGTGGAGGCTATATACAGGGTGTTACGGTACTGAGTCAATGTGTAGGCTATATACAGGGTGTTACGGTACTGAGTCAATGTGGAGGCTATATACAGGGTGTTACGGTACAGAGTCAATGTGGAGGCTATATACAGGGGTTACCGGTACAGAGTCAATATGATCTGTTCCTCGGAAAGCCGTCGTTGAAAATAAGAATTTGTTCAAAAACTGAGTTAAATAGTTAAATAAAGGTACAATTCAATGTTGGTTAAGGGCTTGTAAGTAAGCATTTCATGGTAAGGTCTACACTTGTTGTATTCGACGCATGTGACAAATAGTTTGATTTGATAACATATTTTGTGGATATGAATGACTATTTCTTGCCAATTAAAAATCTGTGTACTTTTCATAGCTTTTGTCACATCAGTTGAACAACTGTGGAGTAAATGCCGCTGTTTTTAAGACAGTACTTACTGGTGTTAATCAGATCGCCTGTGTCCTCGTCTTTCAATGTGACAGTAATCTCTCCTTCCTTCTTCACTCCAAAAACCGCATCCTCCTCTTTCTCTCCCTCCTCTTCTTTCACAGTAACGTCTTCCTCCTCTTTCACTCTGAACGCGTCTTCCTCTTCTTTCACTGTAACGTCTTTCTCTTCTTCTTTCACTGTAACAGCCTCACCCTCTACCTCTTGTTTTACTGTGACATCCTCTTCTTCCTTCTCCTCTTTCACGACAACGTTCAGCCACAGACCCTCTTTCTCCGTCCAGCAGACCTCCTCTTCTTCAACAGGAGACGAGTAGCTTGGTGAACTCATGGTCGGGGATGTTAGCTAACAGTTAGCTAGCTAGGCTAATGCTAACTTAACGAGACAGCTAGCTGAACGTAAATAGGAAATTAAATGGGATAATTAGCTAAACGACAGAAATGTGTTCAAAACACAGTGGCTCATATATCAGAAAGCGTCTAAAGAGCTTGAACGTTTCCGCTATGTTGGCTAGCAAGCTACCGAGATGGCTGACAAGCTGGTGTTGGTTTTCTTCTTTGAGTTTTTATCGGCGGATCGCAACCGACCGAGAGGTGTAAACACCGCCCCCTACTGTACTGGAGTGTGAAGCCCGTTATTAATACCGCTATATTCTTCTCTTATCTAACGCTGCATTTCTAACTAAACTACTCCCATCAACACCACACAATCTTTTCTCATTTCAGATGTATATTTGTTATTTGTTATTTTATTTAACCTTTATTTAACTAGGCAAGTCAGTATTCAATTCTACTGTATTTTTTTGTCAATGCCACTCTGACATTGATTGTCCTTGTATTTATATATTTCTTTAAATCCATTATTTAACTTTTAGATTTGTGTGGGTAATGGCTGAATGGTAGAGGAAATGGTTGACCATGTATTATTATGTTGTTAAATGTAATGATGTAGGGAGAGGTTCAAATAAAAAACGAAATTTTATTTTATTTATTTTAATTATATTTAAATTTTAAATTATAATTTTTTAAACTAAATGCTTGTGTTCCTAGCTCCAACAGTGCAGTAATATCTAACTAAATACTTGTGTTCCTAGCTCCAACAGTGCAGTAATATCTAACTAAATGCTTGTGTTCCTAGCTCCAACAGTACAGTAGTATCTAACTAAATGCTTGTGTTCCTAGCTCCAACAGTAATATCTAACTAAATGCTTGTGTTCCTAGCTCCAACAGTAATATCTAACTAAATGCTTGTGTTCCTAGCTCCAACAGTAATATCTAACTAAATGCTTGTGTTCCTAGCTCCAACAGTGCAGTAGTATCTATCAATTCACAACAATACACAAATCTAAAAGTAAAAGAATGTAATTAAGAAATATATAAATATTTGGACGATGTAAACATTATTAAAGTGACACGTGTTCCATTATTACAGAGGCCAGTGAATCCATATCATATGTATATAGGGCAGCAGCCTCTATGGTGCAAGGTTGAATGGCCGGGTGATAGCCGGCTAGTGATGACAATTTAACAGTCTGATGGCCTTGAGATAGAAGCTGTTTTTCAGTTTTCACTGCAGCCCTTTCGATTAGAATGGGGGTGTGCTCGGTCCTCCATTTCCTGTAGTCCACAATCATCTCCTTTGTCTTGATCACGTTGAGGGAGAGGTTGTTGTCCTGGCATCACACGGTCAGGCATGACTGGCCAGGCATGACCGATTACACAACAGTGGTAGACCTGATCACCGACAACAACGAGACAGCCTATAGGGAGGAGGTCAGAGACCTGACAACAATGAGACAGCCTATAGGGAGGAGGTCAGAGACCTGGCCGTGTGGTGCCAGGACAACAACCTCTCCCTCAACGACGAGACAGCCTATAGGGAGGAGGTCAGAGACCTGGCCGTGTGGTGCCAGGACAACAACCTCTCCCTCAACGACGAGACAGCCTATAGGGAGGAGGTCAGAGACCTGGCCGTGTGGTGCCAGAATAACAACCTATCCCTCAACGTGATCAACACAAAGGAGATGATTGAGTGAACAGGGAGTACAGGAGGGGACTGAGCACGCACCCCTTAGGGGCCCCCCGTGTTGAGGATCAGCGTGGCGGATGTGTTGTTACCTACCCTCACCACCTGGGGGCGGCCCATCAGGAAGTCCAGGATCCAGTTGCAGAGGGAGGTGTTTAGTCCCAGGGTCCTTAGCTTAGTGATGAGCTTTGAGGGTACTATGGTGTTGAACGCTGAGCTGTAGTCAATGAATAGCATTCTCACATAGGTGTTCCTTTTGCCCAGGTGGGAAAGGGCAGTGTGGAGTGCAATAGAGATGGCATCATCATTAACAGACAGGTTTACACATCACTGCGACATTATTACATCAACATTAACAGACAGGTTTACACATCACTGGGACATTATTACATCATCATTAACAGACAGGTTTACACATCACTGGGACATCATTAACAGACAGGTTTACACATCACTGGGACATTATTACATCATCATTAACAGACAGGTTTACACATCACTGGGTCATTATTACATCATCATTAACAGACAGGTTTACACATCACTGAGACATTGTTACATCATCATTAACAGACAGGTTTACACATCACTGAGACATTATTACATCATCATTAACAGACAGGTTTACACATCACTGGGACATTATTACATCATCATTAACAGACAGGTTTAAACATCACTGAGACATTATTACATCAACATTAACAGACAGGTTTACACATCACTGGGACATTATTACATCATCATTAACAGACAGGTTTACACATCACTGGGTCATTATTACATCATCATTAACAGACAGGTTTACACATCACTGAGACATTGTTACATCATCATTAACAGACAGGTTTACACATCACTGAGACATTATTACATCATCATTAACAGACAGGTTTACACATCACTGGGACATTATTACATCATCATTAACAGACAGGTTTACACATCACTGGGACATTATTACATCATCATTAACAGACAGGTTTAAACATCACTGAGACATTATTACATCAACATTAACAGACAAGTTTACACATCACTGGGACATTATTACATCATCATTAACAGACAGGTTTAAACATCACTGAGACATTATTACATCAACATTAACAGACAGGTTTACACATCACTGGGACATTATTACATCATCATTAACAGACAGGTTTATACATCGCTGGGTCATTATTACATCATCATTAACAGACAGGTTTACACATCACTGAGACATTGTTACATCATCATTAACAGACAGGTTTACACATCACTGAGACATTATTACATCATCATTAACAGACAGGTTTACACATCACTGGGACATTATTACATCATCATTAACAGATCTGACCCTGCTGGTCATCTATGAACATTTGAACATCTTGGCCATGTTCTGTTATAATCTCCACCCAGCACAGCCAGCAGAGGACTGGCCACCACTCATAGCCTGGTTCCTCTCTAGGTTTCTTCCTAGGTTTTGGCCTTTCTAGGGAGTTTTTCCTGGCCACCGTGCTTCTACACCTGCATTGCTTGCTGTTTGGGGTTTTAGGCTGGGTTTCTGTACAGCACTTCGAGATATTAGCTGATGTACGAAGGGCTATATAAAATAAACTTGATTTGACTTGATATATGAGACTCTGACAGGTCAGCATCAGGGAAAAAAGGTGGCTTCTGTAACCCTTTTTTGGAGCCAGTGGAACCTGTGTGTGCTTGGACTGCTGTGGGCTTCCTAGTTTGGTACCCCTATAATATGTTGGAACCAGTTAGTGACTGAAAGGTAACGTCCAGGTATGAAAATAACTACTGTTCCCTGAAGGAGGGAAACTAGGTACAACATACTATTAAATCCAAACGTTATGACTATAACTACTGTTCCCTGAAGGAAGGAAACTAGGTACAACATACTATTAAATCCACACGTTATGACTATAACTACTGTTCCCTGAAGGGGGGAAACTAGGTACAACATACTATTAAATCCACAGGTTATGACTATAACTACTGTTCCCTGAAGGATGGAACGAGGTATATCATATTCTGACCCTGCACCGACAGGGGATTTAGGCTCGCTGAAAAGCAGTACTGAATTTAGGAAATGGATGCGAGCCCCGGTATTATAGCCAGGAAGACATGGCTTCCGAGGGCGGGCTCGGAAGTTTTCAGGTGAATATGATTGGACTCTCCCATAGTATGTTATCTCGTCCCCTCCTTCAGGAAACAGTAGTTATATTCATAACTGTACATTTTTCCACCTCTCTCACAAGGATCCACCCCTTATTTTCATGACATACCCAAATCTAACTGCCTGTAGCTCAGGACCTGAATTAAGGAAATGCATTTTCAAAGTGTTAGACTGATCCAATGAACCATTACATTTCTGTTCAAATTGTTGTATCAAGACCGCCCAAAATGTGCCTAATTGGTTTATTAATAACTTTTCAAGTTCATAACTGTGCACTCTCCTCAAACAATAGCATGGTATTCTTTCACCTTAACTTCTCTAGGCTAGGGGGCAGCATTTTCACTTTTGGATAAATAGCGTGCCCAATTTCAACTTCCTTCTACTCATCCCCAGAATATAAGATATGCATATTATTAGTAAATTTGTATATAAAAACACTCTGAAGTTTCTAAAACTGTTTGAATCATGTCTGTGAGTATCACAGAACTTATGTAGCAGGCAAAACCCCGAGGACTAACCATTCAGATTTTTTTTTTTTTTTGAGGTCACCGTCTGTTCAATGAGTTTTCATTGGGATACTAGATTTCTAATCAACCTGTTTGCAGTTCCTACCGCTTCCACTGGATGTCACCAGTCTTTGGAAATTGGTTGAGGTTATTCCTTTGTGCAATGAAGAAGAACGGCCATCTGGAATCAGTGTAACGTTATGTGTACTGTTTGAGAGTTGCGCAAGACTAGAAAAGTAGCGTTAGTTTGTTGACCTCCTGTATTGAAAACAGATAGACCCGTCTTCAATTTGATCGATTATTAACGTTTACAAATACCTTAAGTTGTATTACAAAAGTAGTTTGAAATGTTTTGGCAAAGTTTAGAGGTAAGTTTTGAGATATTTTGTAGTGACGTTGTTCAAAAATTGAGCTGTTTTTTTCTGGATCAAACGCGCCAAATAAATGGACATTTTGGACATATATGGACGGAATTAATCGAACAAAAGGACCATTTATGATGTTTATGGGACATATTGGAGTGCCAACAAAAGAAATTTGTCAAAGGTAAGGCATGATTTATATCTTATTTATGCGTTTTGTGTTGCGCCTGCAGGGTTGAAATATGCTACACTCTCTTTGTTTACTGTTGTGCTATCATCAGATAATAGCATCTTATGCTTTCGTCGAAAAGCCTTTTTGAAATCTGACATGTCGGCTGGATTCACAACGAGTGTAGCTTTAATATGGTATCTTATATGTGTGATTTAATGAAAGTTTGATTTTATATAATGTTTTTGAATTTGGCGCTCTACATTTTCCCTGGCTATTGGCCAAGTGGGACACAAGCATCCCACATTTCCCAGAGAGCTTTTAATATGTATTGGCAATAATTAACTTAAGGGTGAGGCATGGAAAAATAAAACATGTATCTTTTGTCAGGCTGAATGTTTGAATATATGAGGTGATTTGAGTCATGCTTCTTCAGTAGTGGAATAAAGACAATTAGCACTTGGATGTTGTCAAGAAATACTGGAGCGATGTCAGATTGTTAATAAAATTGTTCATAGACCGTACATTTAAATCAAGTTGTTTTCAAGTCGTTGAAACAACAACTTGAAAAAATAAGTATTTTCAACCTAAACCGAACGTATTTTGGACATCCTGGCAAAGTCTTCTGTTCAATGACATGTTGCTAGGTGGGATAGCCCCAACGTCAAAACACAGTTTTAACGTGTCCAAATCAATAACCAATATGCAGAAAATTTGTGATATATTGAAAACCTAAACATAAAATGTGCTATTTACACAAACACACCAGGCTTCTATTTCAATGGTAATTACATGTCACATGATCTCAGGCTATCATCACTGTGAATAGGCACCAGGCTTCTATTTCAATGGTAATTACAGAACAATTTTTAGTGGGCCTCAAACTCCCTCTACATTTCTACTGGGAAAATCATCAAGCCATTCTTTAGGGGGGGGGTCTCAAACTCCCTCTACATTTTCAGCCTCTGTTTTACTACTACACATAACAGCTTCAGTCTCAGAAATTGTGTGAACGGAAATCCCTTCTTCAGAAATGTGGGATGTGCACTAGAAGCGTGTAGGATACTGTTCTTGTCTGTAGGTTTTGTGTACTAAGTAGTGGACAAAGACCCGGAGTGAATGCACAAGGGTATCAAGGAAGGATCTCTAACTCAATATATATTTTTTACATTGTGACATTATTCATTAAAATACTCCTTCTACAATGTTAAAACATTCTACATTGTGACATCATTAAAACACTCCTACTACAATGTTAAAACATTCTACATTGTGACATCATTAAAATACTCCTACTACAATGTTAAAACATTCTACATTGTGACATCATTAAAATACTCCTTCAATGTTAAAACATTCTACATTGTGACATCATTAAAATACTCCTTCAATGTTAAAACATTCTACATTGTGACACTATTTCATTGACATCATGAAACAACTCCTTCCTGTATATTCTGATGTTTGATCAGATATATTTTACCAGAGTAGCTCTTCACACATTGATCACAGCTACATGATTTATTTCCTGTGTGTATATCAGAGTAAAATTCTTCCCACATTGATTTCAACTATGAGGATTCTCTCCTGTGTGTGTTCTCTGGTGCATAGACAGATGGCTAGATGTAGTAAAACACTTCCCACATTGAGCACAGCTATAAGGTTTCTCTCCTGTGTGTGTTCTCTGGTGTATAGTCAGACAGTTAGACTTAATAAAACTCTTCCCACATTGAGTACAGCTATAAGGTTTCTCTCCTGTGTGTGTTCTCTGGTGTACTATCAAGTTGTTTGATTGAGTAAAGCTCTTCCCACATTGATCACAGCTATAAGGCTTCTCTCCTGTGTGTGTTCTCTGATGTGATTTTAAATGTCCTGACGAAACAAATCTCTTTCCACAGTCGGAGCAGTGGTAAGGTTTCTCTCCCGTGTGTGTTCTCTGGTGTACTGTCAAGCTGTTTGAGTGAGTAAAGCTCTTCCCACATTGATAACAGCTATAAGGTTTCTCTCCAGTGTGAATTCTCTGGTGTAATTGTAATGTAAATGATTTTGAAAAGCTCTTCCCACAGTCAGAGCAGCTATAAGGTTTCTCTCCGGTGTGAATTCTCTGGTGTGATTGTAATGTAAATGATTTTGAAAAGCTCTTCCCACAGTTAGAGCAGCTATAAGGCTTCTCTCCTGTATGGCTTCTCTGATGTATTTTAAGGTGTGCTGAAGAGGTGAATCTCTTCTCACAGTCAGAGCAACAGTGAGGTTTCTCGCCAGTGTGTATTCTCAGGTGTGCTGTCATGCTGTGTGAGTGAGCAAAACTCTTCCCACATTGATTACAGCTATACGGCTTATCTCCTGTGTGTGTTCTCTGGTGCAAAGTCAGCTGGCTAGATGTAGTAAAATTCATCCCACATTGATCACAGATATAAGGATTCTCTCCTGTGTGTGTTCTCTGGTGCAACGTCAGCTGGCTAGATGTAGTAAAATTCATCCCACATTGATCACAGCTATAAGGCTTCTCTCCTGTGTGTGTTCTCTGGTGTGTTTTCAGGCTGCTTGGAACATTAAAACTCTTCCCACACTGATCACAGCTATACGGTTTCTCTCCTGTATGGATTCTCTGGTGTCTTATAAGGTCAGCCGAAGAGGTAAATCTCTTCCCACAGTCAGCGCAGCAGTGAGGTGTCTTTCCTGTGGGTCTCCGCTGGTGTTTCTCGAGGTGTTCTGATGTGGAGGGACTCTTCTCTGCCTCGTCAGCATCATGTTGTTGTTGAGGCTCCCCAGAGGATCCACGATAGTCACGTCTCTCTCCTGTGTGAATGACAAAGTCAGACAGATGGTAAAAGGCCCACAACAGCAGAAATCCACTGTAGGAGGTGATGCCAACAGCATAGCCATGATGTTGTACAACAATTGACGTCTGTAATGAATGTTAAAATTATTTGACACATTTAGTCTTGTTTTCACATTAGTAGTAAAATACTGTCTATTTGAGGTAAAAGGTGATTGCCCGTGATGTTTTATAACAATTTAAGTCTGTAATAAAATGCTTTTACAAACTTATTTGAAAGCTGTCTTAAGGACATTCAAGTGAGCAAAAACAGCCATATTGTCTTGTTTTTGTCACAGTAGTATATAGTGGATGATTCTAGAAATAAATTAATACAGCTGTTAAAAACCCTAAGTACTAATTCCCCACCGTGGGGGAAAACTCAGGGGAGTTCTCATAGACTGACAGCAAAAATAGCCTCCATTTACAGGTTGCTTATGAGTGAATTTCACACTACTTTTGGATTAGAATTGGAAAGGCTCGTTTGTGCCATTGTTTCAAATCAACTGCTTTAAACTTTATAAAAAACTTTAATTTCAACCAGAAAAAGCTCTTTGCTAGCTTTGCTACCAGCCTATGTCAATAAGCGTTAGCATTCTAGCTAACAGCTTTGCTACCAGCCTATGTCAATAGGCGTTAGCATTCTAGCTAATAGCTTTGCTACCAGCCTAGCATTAGCATTCTAGCTAACAGCTTTGCTACCAGCCTATGTCAATTAGTGTTAGCATTCCAGCTTTGCTACCAGCCTATGTCAATAGGCGTTAGCATTCTAGCTAATAGCTTTGCTACCAGCCTAGCATTAGCATTCTAGCTAACAGCTTTGCTACCAGCCTATGTCAATTAGCGTTAGCATTCCAGCTTTGCTACCAGTCTATGTCAATAAGCGTTAGCATTCGAGCTAACAGCTTTGCTACCAGCATATGTCAATAAGCGTTAGCATTCTAGCTAACAGCTTTGCTACCAGCCTATGTCAATTCGCGTTAGCATTCTAGCTAACAGCTTTGCTTCCAACCTCTGTCAATAAGTGTTAGCATTCTAGCTAACAGCTTTGCTACCAGCCTAATGCTTATTGACATAGGCTGGTAGCAAAGCTGTTAGCTAGAATGCTATGTCAATAAGCATTAGGCTGGTAGCAAAGCTGTTAGCTAGAATGCTAACACTTATTGACAGAGGTTGGAAGCAAAGCTGTTAGCTAGAATGCTAACGCTTATTGACATAGGCTGGTAGCAAAGCTGTTAGCTAGAATGCTATGTCAATAAGTGTTAGCATTCTAGCTAACAGCTTTGCTTCCAGCCTGACAATAAGCGTTAGCATACTAGCTAACAGCTTTGCTACCAGCCTATGTCAATAAGCGTTAGCATTCTAGCTAACAGCTTTGCTTCCAACCTCTGTCAATAAGCGTTAGCATTCTAGCTAACAGCTTTGCTACCAGCCTATGTCAATAAGCGTTAGCATTCTAGCTAACAGCTTTGCTTCCAACCTCTGTCAATAAGCGTTAGCATTCTAGCTAACAGCTTTGCTTCCAGCCTATGTCAATAAGCGTTAGAATTCTAGCTAACAGCTTTGCCTCCAGCCTATGTCAATAAGCGTTAGCATTCTAGCTAACAGCTTTGCTTCCAGCCTATGTCAATAAGCGTTAGAATTCTAGCTAACAGCTTTGCCTCCAGCCTAGGGTTAGCATTTAAGCTAACAACTGCTGCATCCAAATACATGTTGTAACGACCCTGCCGCTTGAGCATGCTTTTGCGGCACAGTCGATAGCACGCCGGACCTGAAGGTCGAGGGTTCGAGACCTGCTCACTGCCTGTTTCATTACAATATTTTGCAATTATCAGAACCAAATAGTCTTTTAGAAAATGTAAGAAAAAATCAAAACAACAATTGTAAGTCTATGACAACCCCAAAAACGGTTAATTGTTTAGCAGTAATAACCTGGTAAATCTAGACTGTTGAATGGTCCCAGGTGGTGAACAGCAGTGTATTTAGCAGTAATAACCTGGTACATAGACCTACTGTAGGACCCATAACTTCACCTAACAACATAGACCTACTGTAGAACCCATAACTTCACCTAACAATAACATAGAACTACTGTAGAACCCATAACTTCACCTAACAATAACATAGACCTACTGTAGGACCCATAACTTCACCTAACAATAACATAGACCTACTGTAGGACCCATAACTTCACCTAACAACAACATAGACCTACTGTAGGACCACTAACTTACAACGTAGACCTCGGACTATAAATAATTTAATATTCCAGAAACATGGACAATAAAATGTCTTTGTCATGACATTTCACAACCTGATCACCAGATAATTTTGTGAATAATCCCACTAGGCTACTCTGTAATGTGTTGTCATTCTAAATGTCCTGAATAAAGGAAAATAGCTCTGTGTGTTGTACAATAGCCTATCCATCAAGGAACAGTTCTCTACACATTATGAGCTAAGTATCTCTGTGTGTCCAAACTGACACAGAAACATTTGAAAACATTACCACACTACCATGTTTTCTCAGTTAAATCTAACTAGACCCTGCTGTGAATCAAATCAAATGTTATTTGTCACATGCGCCGAATACAACAGGTGTAGTAGCCCTCACAGTGAAATACTGACTGACCAGCCCTTAACCAACAGGTGTAGACCTCACAGTGAAATGCTGAGAGACCAGCCCTTAACCAACAGGTGTAGACCTCACAGTGAAATGCTGAGAGACCAGCCCTTAACCAACAGGTGTAGACCTCACAGTGAAATGCTGAGAGACCAGCCCTTAACCAACAGGTGTAGACCTCACAGTGAAATGCTGACTGACCAGCCCTTAACCAACAGGTGTAGACCTCACAGTGAAATGCTGACTGACCAGCCCTTAACCAACAGGTGTAGACCTCACAGTGAAATGCTGAGACCAGCCCTTAACCAACAGGTGTAGACCTCACAGTGAAATGCTGACTGACCAGCCCTTAACCAACAGGTGTAGACCTCACAGTGAAATGCTGACTGACCAGCCCTTAACCAACAGGTGTAGACCTCACAGTGAAATGCTGACTGACCAGCCCTTAACCAACAGGTGTAGACCTCACAGTGAAATACTGACTGACCAGCCCTTAACCAACAGGTGTAGACCTCACAGTGAAATGCTGACTGACCAGCCCTTAACCAACAGGTGTAGTAGACCTCACAGTGAAATGCTGACAGACCAGCCCTTAACCAACAGGTGTAGACCTCACAGTGAAATGCTGACAGACCAGCCCTTAACCAACAGGTGTAGACCTCACAGTGAAATGCTGACAGACCAGCCCTTAACCAACAGGTGTAGACCTCACAGTGAAATGCTGACTGACCAGCCCTTAACCAACAGGTGTAGACCTCACAGTGAAATAGTGACTGACCAGCCCTTAACCAACAGGTGTAGACCTCACAGTGAAATGCTGACTGTCCAGCCCCTTAACCAACAGGTGTAGACCTCACAGTGAAATAGTGACTGACCAGCCCTTAACCAACAGGTGTAGACCTCACAGTGAAATACTGACTGACCAGGCCTTAACCAACAGGTGTAGACCAGGTGTAGACAGGTGTAGAACTCACAGTGAAATGCAGACTGTCCAGCCCCTTAACCAACAGGTGTAGACCTCACAGTGAAATGCTGACAGACCAGCCCCTTAACCAACAGGTGTAGACCTCACAGTGAAATACTGACTGACCAGCCCTTAACCAACAGGTGTAGACCTCACAGTGAAATGCTGAATACAACAGGTGTAGACCTCACAGTGAAATGCTGACTGACCAGCCCTTAACCAACATGTGTAGACCTCACAGTGAAATGCTGACTGACCAGCCCTTAACCAACAGGTGTAGACCTCACAGTGAAATACTGAATACAACAGGTGTAGACCTCACAGTGAAATGCTGACTGACCAGCCCTTAACCAACAGGTGTAGACCTCACAGTGAAATGCAGACTGACCAGCCCTTAACCAACAGGTGTAGACCTCACAGTGAAATACTGACTGACCAGCCCTTAACCAACAGGTGTAGACCTCACAGTGAAATGCTGACTGACCAGCCCTTAACCAACAGGTGTAGACCTCACAGTGAAATGCTGACTGACCAGCCCTTAACCAACAGGTGTAGACCTCACAGTGAAATACTGACAGGTGTAGACCAGGTGTAGACAGGTGTAGAACTCACAGTGAAATCTTTGGAGGGAACTGAAAGTCCGTATTGCCCAGCGACAGCCCCGAAACCTGAAGGATCTGGAGAAGGTCTGTATGGAGGAGTGGGCCAAAATCCCTGCTGCAGTGTGTGCAAACCTGGTCAAGAACTACAGGAAACATATGATCTCTGTAATTGCAAACAAAGGTTTCTGTACCAAATGTTAAGTTGTCCTTTTCTGATGTATCAAATACTTATGTCATGCAATAAAATGCAAATTAATTACTTAAAAATCATACAATGTGATTTTCTGGATTTTTGTTTTAGATTCCGTCTCTCACAGTTGAAGTGTACCTATGATTAAAATTACAGACCTCTACATGCTTTGTAAGTAGGAAAACCTGCAAAATCGGCAGTGTATCAAATAATTGTTCTCCCCACTGTATATACAGGGTGTTACGGTACTGAGTCAATGTAGAGGCTATATACAGGGTGTTATGGTACAGAGTCAATGTGGCGGCTATATACAGGGGGTACCGGTACAGAGTCAATGTGGAGGCTATATACAGGGGGTACCGGTACAGAGTCAACGTGGGGGCTATATACAGGGGGTACTGGTACCGAGTCAATGTGGAGGCTATATACAGGGGGTACTGGTACAGAGTCAATGTGGAGGCTATATACAGGTGGTACCGGTACAGAGTCAATGTGGAGGCTATATACAGGGGGTACCGGTACAGAGTCAATGTGGAGGCTATATACAGGTGGTACCGGTACAGAGTCAATGTGGAGGCTATATACAGGGGGTACTGGTACCGAGTCAATGTGGAGGCTATATACAGGGGGTACTGGTACAGAGTCAATGTGGAGGCTATATACAGGTGGTACCGGTACAGAGTCAATGTGGAGGCTATATACAGGGGGTACCGGTACAGAGTCAATGTGGAGGCTATATACAGGTGGTACCGGTACAGAGTCAATGTGGAGGCTATATACAGGGGGTACTGGTACCGAGTCAATGTGGAGGCTATATACAGGGGGTACTGGTACAGAGTCAATGTGGAGGCTATATACAGGGGGTACCGGTACAGAGTCAATGTGGAGGTACAGATTAGTCGAGGTAACTGTTTAGCAAATCAACCAGACTCTGCTATAAATCAGACTAGAACCTACTGTAAATCAACCAGACTCTGCTGTAAATCAACCAGACTACACCCTGCCGTAAATCAACAAGACCCTGCCGTAAATCAACAAGACCCTGCTGTAAATCAACCAGACCATGCTGTAAATCAACCAGACCCTACTGTAAATCAGACTAGAACCTACTGTAAATCAACTAGACTCTACTGTAAATCAACTAGACTCTGCTGTAAATCAACCAGACTACACCCTGCTGTAAATCAACCAGACCCTGCTGTAAATCAGACTAGAACCTACTGTAAATCAACTAGACTCTACTGTAAATCAACTAGACTCTGCTGTAAATCAACCAGACTACACCCTGCTGTAAATCAACCAGACTACACCCTGCTGTAAATCAACCAGACCCTGCTGTAAATCATTCCAACTAGACCCTGCTGTAAATCATTCCAACTAGACCCTGCTGTAAATCAATCAGACTGGACCCTGCTGTAAATCAATCAGACTGGACCCTGCTGTAAATCAACCAGACTGGACCCTGCTGTAAATCAACCAGACTGGACCCTGCTGTAAATCAATCAGACTGGACCCTGCTGTAAATCAATCAGACTGGACCCTTCTGTAAATGATGACAGTATTGATGTTGGTGTTCTGAATCAATTCAAAATGACTCTTTATTGAAGAGCCAGGTTAATGACAGTACTGATGTTAGTGTTCTGAATCAATTCAAAATGACTCTTTATTGAAGAGCCAGGTTAATGACAGTATTGAAGTTAGTGTTCTGAATCAATTCTAAATGACTCTTTATTGAAGAGCCAGGTTAATGACAGTACTGACCTGGTGTTCTGAATCAATTCAAAATGACTCTTTATTGAAGAGCCAGGTTAATGACAGTATTGACTTGGTGTTCTGAATCAATTCAAAATGACTCTTTATTGAAGAGCCAGGTTAATGACAGTACTGACTTGGTGTTCTGAATCAATTTAAAATGACTCTTTATTGAAGAGCCAGGTTAATGACAGTATTGATGTTGGTGTTCTGAATCAATTCAAAATGACTCTTTATTGAAGAGCCAGGTTAATGACAGAACTGATGTTGGTGTTCTGAATCAATTCAAAATGACTCTTTATTGAAGAGCCAGGTTAATGACAGAACTGATGTTGGTGTTCTGAATCAATTCAAAATGACAGTTCTGACTTGGTGTTCTGAATCAATTCAAAATGACTCTTTATTGAAGAGCCAGGTTAATGACAGTACTGACTTGGTGTTCTGAATCAATTCAAAATGACTCTTTATTGAAGAGCCAGGTTAATGACAGTACTGACTTGGTGTTCTGAATCAATTCAAAATGACTCTTTATTGAAGAGCCAGGTTAATGACAGTATTGATGGTGGTGTTCTGAATCAATTCAAAATTACTCTTTATTGAAGAGCCAGGTTAATGACAGTATTGATGTTAGTGTTCTGAATAAATTCAAAATGACTCTTTATTGAAGAGCCAGGTTAATGAGAGAACTGATGTTAGTCTTCTGAATCAATTCAAAATGACTCTTTATTGAAGAGCCAGGTTAATGACAGTATTGACCTGGTGTTCTGAATCAATTCAAAATGACTCTTTATTGAAGAGCCAGGATAATGACAGAACTGACTTGGTGTACACATGTACACTGCTGCTACTCACTGTTTATTATCTATGCACAGTCACTTCACCCCTACCTCCATGTACATATTACCTCAACTAACCTGTACCCCCGCACATTGACTCGGTACCCCCTGTATATAGCCTCCACATTGACTCGGTACCCCCTGTATACAGCCTCCACACTGACTCGGTATCCCCTGTATATAGCCTCCACATTGACTCGGTATCCCCTGTATATAGCCTCCACATTGACTCGGTATCCCCTGTATATAGCCTCCACATTGACTCGGTATCCCCTGTATATAGCCTCCACACTGACTCGGTACCCCCTGTATTTAGCCTCCACATTGACTCTGTACCCCCTGTATATAGCCTCCACACTGACGCAGTACCACCTGTATATAGCCTAGTTATTGGTATTTTATTGTGTTACTTTAGCTTATTTGCTAGATATTTTCTCAACTCTTCTTGAACTGCAATGTATTGGGGTGGCAGGTAGCCTAGTGGTTAGAGCGTTGGACTAGTAAACAAAAGGTTGCTAGATCGAATCCCTGAGCTGACAAGGTAAAAATCTGTCGTTCTGCCCCCTGAACAAGACAGTTAACCCACTGTTCCCCAGAAGGCCGTCATTGAAAATAAGAATTTGTTCTAAAACTGACCTGCCTAGTTAAATAAAGGTACAATTCAATGTTGGTTAAGGGCTTGTAAGTAAGCATTTCATGGTAAGGTCTATACTTGTTGTATTCGACGCATGTGACAAATAGTTTGATTTGATAGTATATTTTGTGGATATGAATGACTATTTCTTGCCAATTAAAAATCTGGGTACTTTTCATAGCTTTTGTCACATCAGTTGAACAACTGCGGAGTAAATGCCCCTGTTTTTAGGACAGTACTTACTGGTGTTAATCAGATCGCCTGTGTCCTCGTCTTTCAATGTGACAGTAATCTCCCCCTCCTTCTCCTCCTTCACTCCAAAAACCACATCCTCCTCTTTCTCTGCCTCCTCTTCTTTTACTGTAACATCCTCCTCCTCTTTCACTCTGAACGCATCTTCCTCTTCTTTCACTGAAACGTCTTTCTCCTCTCCTTTTACTGTAACATCCTCCTCCTCTTTCACTCTGAACGCGTCTTCCTCTTCTTTCACTGAAACGTCTTTCTCTTCTTCTTTCACTGTAACATCCTCCTCCTCTTTCACTCTGAACGCGTCTTCCTCTTCTTTCACTGTAACGTCTTTCTCTTCTTCTTTCACTGTAACAGCCTCACCCTCTACCTCTTGTTTTACTGTGACATCCTCTTCTTCCTTCTCCTCTTTCACGACAACGTTCAGCCACAGACCCTCTTTCTCCGTCCAGCAGACCTCCTCTTCTTCAACAGGAGACGAGTAGCTTGGTGAACTCATGGTCGGGGATGTTAGCTAACAGTTAGCTAGCTAGGCTAATGCTAACTTAACGAGACAGCTAGCTGAACGTAAATAGGAAATTAAATGGGATAATTAGCTAAACGACAGAAATGTGTTCAAAACACAGTGGCTCATATACCAGAAAGCGTCTAAAGAGCTTAACGTTTCCGCTATGTTGGCTAGCAAGCTACCGAGATGGCTGACAAGCTGTTGTTGGTTTTCTTCTTTGAGTTTTTATCGGCGGATCGCAACCGACCGAGAGGTGTAAACACCGCCCCCTACTGTACTGGAGTGTGAAGCCCGTTATTAATACCGCTATATTCTTCTCTTATCTAACGCTGCATTTCTAACTAAACTACTCCCATCAACACCACACAATCTTTTCTCATTTCAGATGTATATTTGTTATTTGTTATTTTATTTAACCTTTATTTAACTAGGCAAGTCAGTATTCAATTCTACTGTATTTTTTTGTCAATGCCACTCTGACATTGATTGTCCTTGTATTTATATATTTCTTTAAATCCATTATTTAACTTTTAGATTTGTGTGGGTAATGGCTGAATGGTAGAGGAAATGGTTGACCATGTATTATTATGTTGTTAAATGTAATGATGTAGGGAGAGGTTCAAATAAAAAACGAAATTTTATTTTATTTATTTTAATTATATTTAAATTTTAAATTATAATTTTTTTAACTAAATGCTTGTGTTCCTAGCTCCAACAGTGCAGTAATATCTAACTAAATACTTGTGTTCCTAGCTCCAACAGTGCAGTAATATCTAACTAAATGCTTGTGTTCCTAGCTCCAACAGTACAGTAGTATCTAACTAAATGCTTGTGTTCCTAGCTCCAACAGTAATATCTAACTAAATGCTTGTGTTCCTAGCTCCAACAGTAATATCTAACTAAATGCTTGTGTTCCTAGCTCCAACAGTAATATTTAACTAAATGCTTGTGTTCCTAGCTCCAACAGTGCAGTAGTATCTATCAATTCACAACAATACACAAATCTAAAAGTAAAAGAATGTAATTAAGAAATATATAAATATTTGGACGATGTAAACATTATTAAAGTGACACGTGTTCCATTATTACAGAGGCCAGTGAATCCATATCATATGTATATAGGGCAGCAGCCTCTATGGTGCAAGGTTGAATGGCCGGGTGATAGCCGGCTAGTGATGACAATTTAACAGTCTGATGGCCTTGAGATAGAAGCTGTTTTTCAGTTTTCACTGCAGCCCTTTCGATTAGAATGGGGGTGTGCTCGGTCCTCCATTTCCTGTAGTCCACAATCATCTCCTTTGTCTTGATCACGTTGAGGGAGAGGTTGTTGTCCTGGCATCACACGGTCAGGCATGACTGGCCAGGCATGACCGATTACACAACAGTGGTAGACCTGATCACCGACAACAACGAGACAGCCTATAGGGAGGAGGTCAGAGACCTGACAACAATGAGACAGCCTATAGGGAGGAGGTCAGAGACCTGGCCGTGTGGTGCCAGGACAACAACCTCTCCCTCAACGACGAGACAGCCTATAGGGAGGAGGTCAGAGACCTGGCCGTGTGGTGCCAGGACAACAACCTCTCCCTCAACGACGAGACAGCCTATAGGGAGGAGGTCAGAGACCTGGCCGTGTGGTGCCAGAATAACAACCTATCCCTCAACGTGATCAACACAAAGGAGATGATTGAGTGAACAGGGAGTACAGGAGGGGACTGAGCACGCACCCCTTAGGGGCCCCCCGTGTTGAGGATCAGCGTGGCGGATGTGTTGTTACCTACCCTCACCACCTGGGGGCGGCCCATCAGGAAGTCCAGGATCCAGTTGCAGAGGGAGGTGTTTAGTCCCAGGGTCCTTAGCTTAGTGATGAGCTTTGAGGGTACTATGGTGTTGAACGCTGAGCTGTAGTCAATGAATAGCATTCTCACATAGGTGTTCCTTTTGCCCAGGTGGGAAAGGGCAGTGTGGAGTGCAATAGAGATGGCATCATCATTAACAGACAGGTTTACACATCACTGCGACATTATTACATCAACATTAACAGACAGGTTTACACATCACTGGGACATTATTACATCATCATTAACAGACAGGTTTACACATCACTGGGACATCATTAACAGACAGGTTTACACATCACTGGGACATTATTACATCATCATTAACAGACAGGTTTACACATCACTGGGTCATTATTACATCATCATTAACAGACAGGTTTACACATCACTGAGACATTGTTACATCATCATTAACAGACAGGTTTACACATCACTGAGACATTATTACATCATCATTAACAGACAGGTTTACACATCACTGGGACATTATTACATCATCATTAACAGACAGGTTTAAACATCACTGAGACATTATTACATCAACATTAACAGACAGGTTTACACATCACTGGGACATTATTACATCATCATTAACAGACAGGTTTACACATCACTGGGTCATTATTACATCATCATTAACAGACAGGTTTACACATCACTGAGACATTGTTACATCATCATTAACAGACAGGTTTACACATCACTGAGACATTATTACATCATCATTAACAGACAGGTTTACACATCACTGGGACATTATTACATCATCATTAACAGACAGGTTTACACATCACTGGGACATTATTACATCATCATTAACAGACAGGTTTAAACATCACTGAGACATTATTACATCAACATTAACAGACAAGTTTACACATCACTGGGACATTATTACATCATCATTAACAGACAGGTTTAAACATCACTGAGACATTATTACATCAACATTAACAGACAGGTTTACACATCACTGGGACATTATTACATCATCATTAACAGACAGGTTTATACATCGCTGGGTCATTATTACATCATCATTAACAGACAGGTTTACACATCACTGAGACATTGTTACATCATCATTAACAGACAGGTTTACACATCACTGAGACATTATTACATCATCATTAACAGACAGGTTTACACATCACTGGGACATTATTACATCATCATTAACAGATCTGACCCTGCTGGTCATCTATGAACATTTGAACATCTTGGCCATGTTCTGTTATAATCTCCACCCAGCACAGCCAGCAGAGGACTGGCCACCACTCATAGCCTGGTTCCTCTCTAGGTTTCTTCCTAGGTTTTGGCCTTTCTAGGGAGTTTTTCCTGGCCACCGTGCTTCTACACCTGCATTGCTTGCTGTTTGGGGTTTTAGGCTGGGTTTCTGTACAGCACTTCGAGATATTAGCTGATGTACGAAGGGCTATATAAAATAAACTTGATTTGACTTGATATATGAGACTCTGACAGGTCAGCATCAGGGAAAAAAGGTGGCTTCTGTAACCCTTTTTTGGAGCCAGTGGAACCTGTGTGTGCTTGGACTGCTGTGGGCTTCCTAGTTTGGTACCCCTATAATATGTTGGAACCAGTTAGTGACTGAAAGGTAACGTCCAGGTATGAAAATAACTACTGTTCCCTGAAGGAGGGAAACTAGGTACAACATACTATTAAATCCAAACGTTATGACTATAACTACTGTTCCCTGAAGGAAGGAAACTAGGTACAACATACTATTAAATCCACACGTTATGACTATAACTACTGTTCCCTGAAGGGGGGAAACTAGGTACAACATACTATTAAATCCACAGGTTATGACTATAACTACTGTTCCCTGAAGGATGGAACGAGGTATATCATATTCTGACCCTGCACCGACAGGGGATTTAGGCTCGCTGAAAAGCAGTACTGAATTTAGGAAATGGATGCGAGCCCCGGTATTATAGCCAGGAAGACATGGCTTCCGAGGGCGGGCTCGGAAGTTTTCAGGTGAATATGATTGGACTCTCCCATAGTATGTTATCTCGTCCCCTCCTTCAGGAAACAGTAGTTATATTCATAACTGTACATTTTTCCACCTCTCTCACAAGGATCCACCCCTTATTTTCATGACATACCCAAATCTAACTGCCTGTAGCTCAGGACCTGAATTAAGGAAATGCATTTTCAAAGTGTTAGACTGATCCAATGAACCATTACATTTCTGTTCAAATTGTTGTATCAAGACCGCCCAAAATGTGCCTAATTGGTTTATTAATAACTTTTCAAGTTCATAACTGTGCACTCTCCTCAAACAATAGCATGGTATTCTTTCACCTTAACTTCTCTAGGCTAGGGGGCAGCATTTTCACTTTTGGATAAATAGCGTGCCCAATTTCAACTTCCTTCTACTCATCCCCAGAATATAAGATATGCATATTATTAGTAAATTTGTATATAAAAACACTCTGAAGTTTCTAAAACTGTTTGAATCATGTCTGTGAGTATCACAGAACTTATGTAGCAGGCAAAACCCCGAGGACTAACCATTCAGATTTTTTTTTTTTTTTGAGGTCACCGTCTGTTCAATGAGTTTTCATTGGGATACTAGATTTCTAATCAACCTGTTTGCAGTTCCTACCGCTTCCACTGGATGTCACCAGTCTTTGGAAATTGGTTGAGGTTATTCCTTTGTGCAATGAAGAAGAACGGCCATCTGGAATCAGTGTAACGTTATGTGTACTGTTTGAGAGTTGCGCAAGACTAGAAAAGTAGCGTTAGTTTGTTGACCTCCTGTATTGAAAACAGATAGACCCGTCTTCAATTTGATCGATTATTAACGTTTACAAATACCTTAAGTTGTATTACAAAAGTAGTTTGAAATGTTTTGGCAAAGTTTAGAGGTAAGTTTTGAGATATTTTGTAGTGACGTTGTTCAAAAATTGAGCTGTTTTTTTCTGGATCAAACGCGCCAAATAAATGGACATTTTGGACATATATGGACGGAATTAATCGAACAAAAGGACCATTTATGATGTTTATGGGACATATTGGAGTGCCAACAAAAGAAATTCGTCAAAGGTAAGGCATGATTTATATCTTATTTATGCGTTTTGTGTTGCGCCTGCAGGGTTGAAATATGCTACACTCTCTTTGTTTACTGTTGTGCTATCATCAGATAATAGCATCTTATGCTTTCGTCGAAAAGCCTTTTTGAAATCTGACATGTCGGCTGGATTCACAACGAGTGTAGCTTTAATATGGTATCTTATATGTGTGATTTAATGAAAGTTTGATTTTATATAATGTTTTTGAATTTGGCGCTCTACATTTTCCCTGGCTATTGGCCAAGTGGGACACAAGCATCCCACATTTCCCAGAGAGCTTTTAATATGTATTGGCAATAATTAACTTAAGGGTGAGGCATGGAAAAATAAAACATGTATCTTTTGTCAGGCTGAATGTTTGAATATATGAGGTGATTTGAGTCATGCTTCTTCAGTAGTGGAATAAAGACAATTAGCACTTGGATGTTGTCAAGAAATACTGGAGCGATGTCAGATTGTTAATAAAATTGTTCATAGACCGTACATTTAAATCAAGTTGTTTTCAAGTCGTTGAAACAACAACTTGAAAAAATAAGTATTTTCAACCTAAACCGAACGTATTTTGGACATCCTGGCAAAGTCTTCTGTTCAATGACATGTTGCTAGGTGGGATAGCCCCAACGTCAAAACACAGTTTTAACGTGTCCAAATCAATAACCAATATGCAGAAAATTTGTGATATATTGAAAACCTAAACATAAAATGTGCTATTTACACAAACACACCAGGCTTCTATTTCAATGGTAATTACATGTCACATGATCTCAGGCTATCATCACTGTGAATAGGCACCAGGCTTCTATTTCAATGGTAATTACAGAACAATTTTTAGTGGGCCTCAAACTCCCTCTACATTTCTACTGGGAAAATCATCAAGCCATTCTTTAGGGGGGGGGTCTCAAACTCCCTCTACATTTTCAGCCTCTGTTTTACTACTACACATAACAGCTTCAGTCTCAGAAATTGTGTGAACGGAAATCCCTTCAGAAATGTGGGATGTGCACTAGAAGCGTGTAGGATACTGTTCTTGTCTGTAGGTTTTGTGTACTAAGTAGTGGACAAAGACCCGGAGTGAATGCACAAGGGTATCAAGGAAGGATCTCTAACTCAATATATATTTTTTACATTGTGACATTATTCATTAAAATACTCCTTCTACAATGTTAAAACATTCTACATTGTGACATCATTAAAACACTCCTACTACAATGTTAAAACATTCTACATTGTGACATCATTAAAATACTCCTACTACAATGTTAAAACATTCTACATTGTGACATCATTAAAATACTCCTTCAATGTTAAAACATTCTACATTGTGACACTATTTCATTGACATCATGAAACAACTCCTTCCTGTATATTCTGATGTTTGATCAGATATATTTTACCAGAGTAGCTCTTCACACATTGATCACAGCTACATTATTTATTTCCTGTGTGTATATCAGAGTAAAATTCTTCCCACATTGATTTCAACTATGAGGATTCTCTCCTGTGTGTGTTCTCTGGTGCATAGACAGATGGCTAGATGTAGTAAAACACTTCCCACATTGAGCACAGCTATAAGGTTTCTCTCCTGTGTGTGTTCTCTGGTGTATAGTCAGACAGTTAGACTTAATAAAACTCTTCCCACATTGAGTACAGCTATAAGGTTTCTCTCCTGTGTGTGTTCTCTGGTGTACTATCAAGTTGTTTGATTGAGTAAAGCTCTTCCCACATTGATCACAGCTATAAGGCTTCTCTCCTGTGTGTGTTCTCTGATGTGATTTTAAATGTCCTGACGAAACAAATCTCTTTCCACAGTCGGAGCAGTGGTAAGGTTTCTCTCCCGTGTGTGTTCTCTGGTGTACTGTCAAGCTGTTTGAGTGAGTAAAGCTCTTCCCACATTGATAACAGCTATAAGGTTTCTCTCCAGTGTGAATTCTCTGGTGTAATTGTAATGTAAATGATTTTGAAAAGCTCTTCCCACAGTCAGAGCAGCTATAAGGTTTCTCTCCGGTGTGAATTCTCTGGTGTGATTGTAATGTAAATGATTTTGAAAAGCTCTTCCCACAGTTAGAGCAGCTATAAGGCTTCTCTCCTGTATGGCTTCTCTGATGTATTTTAAGGTGTGCTGAAGAGGTGAATCTCTTCTCACAGTCAGAGCAACAGTGAGGTTTCTCGCCAGTGTGTATTCTCAGGTGTGCTGTCATGCTGTGTGAGTGAGCAAAACTCTTCCCACATTGATTACAGCTATACGGCTTATCTCCTGTGTGTGTTCTCTGGTGCAAAGTCAGCTGGCTAGATGTAGTAAAATTCATCCCACATTGATCACAGATATAAGGATTCTCTCCTGTGTGTGTTCTCTGGTGCAACGTCAGCTGGCTAGATGTAGTAAAATTCATCCCACATTGATCACAGCTATAAGGCTTCTCTCCTGTGTGTGTTCTCTGGTGTGTTTTCAGGCTGCTTGGAACATTAAAACTCTTCCCACACTGATCACAGCTATACGGTTTCTCTCCTGTATGGATTCTCTGGTGTCTTATAAGGTCAGCCGAAGAGGTAAATCTCTTCCCACAGTCAGCGCAGCAGTGAGGTGTCTTTCCTGTGGGTCTCCGCTGGTGTTTCTCGAGGTGTTCTGATGTGGAGGGACTCTTCTCTGCCTCGTCAGCATCATGTTGTTGTTGAGGCTCCCCAGAGGATCCACGATAGTCACGTCTCTCTCCTGTGTGAATGACAAAGTCAGACAGATGGTAAAAGGCCCACAACAGCAGAAATCCACTGTAGGAGGTGATGCCAACAGCATAGCCATGATGTTGTACAACAATTGACGTCTGTAATGAATGTTAAAATTATTTGACACATTTAGTCTTGTTTTCACATTAGTAGTAAAATACTGTCTATTTGAGGTAAAAGGTGATTGCCCGTGATGTTTTATAACAATTTAAGTCTGTAATAAAATGCTTTTACAAACTTATTTGAAAGCTGTCTTAAGGACATTCAAGTGAGCAAAAACAGCCATATTGTCTTGTTTTTGTCACAGTAGTATATAGTGGATGATTCTAGAAATAAATTAATACAGCTGTTAAAAACCCTAAGTACTAATTCCCCACCGTGGGGGAAAACTCAGGGGAGTTCTCATAGACTGACAGCAAAAATAGCCTCCATTTACAGGTTGCTTATGAGTGAATTTCACACTACTTTTGGATTAGAATTGGAAAGGCTCGTTTGTGCCATTGTTTCAAATCAACTGCTTTAAACTTTATAAAAAACTTTAATTTCAACCAGAAAAAGCTCTTTGGCTAGCTTTGCTACCAGCCTATGTCAATAAGCGTTAGCATTCTAGCTAACAGCTTTGCTACCAGCCTATGTCAATAGGCGTTAGCATTCTAGCTAATAGCTTTGCTACCAGCCTAGCATTAGCATTCTAGCTAACAGCTTTGCTACCAGCCTATGTCAATTAGTGTTAGCATTCCAGCTTTGCTACCAGCCTATGTCAATAGGCGTTAGCATTCTAGCTAATAGCTTTGCTACCAGCCTAGCATTAGCATTCTAGCTAACAGCTTTGCTACCAGCCTATGTCAATTAGCGTTAGCATTCCAGCTTTGCTACCAGTCTATGTCAATAAGCGTTAGCATTCGAGCTAACAGCTTTGCTGACAGTCTATGTCAATAAGCGTTGCATTCTAGCTAACAGCTTTGCTGACAGTCTATGTCAATAAGCGTTGCATTCTAGCTAACAGCTTTGCTTCCAGCCTATGTCAATAAGCGTTAGCATACTAGCTAACAGCTTTGCCTCCAGCCTATGTCAATAAGCGTTAGCATTTAAGCTAACAGCTTTGCTTCCAGCCTATGTCAATAAGCGTTAGCATACTAGCTAACAGCTTTGCTTCCAGCCTATGTCAATAAGCGTTAGCATTCCACCTCACAGCTTTGCCTCCAGCCTATGTCAATAAGCGTTAGCATACTAGCTAACAGCTTTGCTTCCCGCCTATGTCAATAAGCGTTAGCATTCTAGCTAAAAGCTTTGCCTCCTGCCTATGTCAATAAGCGTTAGCATTTAAGCTAACAGCTTTGCTTCCAGCCTATGTCAATAAGCGTTAGCATTCCACCTCACAGCTTTGCCTCCAGCCTATGTCAATAAGCGTTAGCATACTAGCTAACAGCTTTGCTTCCAGCCTATGTCAATAAGCGTTAGCATTCTAGCTAAAAGCTTTGCCTCCTGCCTATGTCAATAAGCGTTAGCATTTAAGCTAACAGCTTTGCTTCCAGCCTATGTCAATAAGCGTTAGCATTCTAGCTAACAGCTTTGCTACCAGCCTATGTCAATAAGCGTTAGCATACTAGCTAACAGCTTTGCTTCCAGCCTATGTCAATAAGCGTTAGCATTCCACCTCACAGCTTTGCCTCCAGCCTATGTCAATAAGCGTTAGCATTCTAGCTAACAGCTTTGCCTCCTGCCTGTGTCAATAAGCGTTAGCATTCTAGCTAACAGCTTTGCTACCAGCCTATGTCAATAAGCGTTAGCATTATAGCTAACAGCTTTGCTTCCAGCCTATGTCAATAAGCGTTAGCATTCTAGCTAACAGCTTTACTACCAGCCTATGTCAATAAGCGTTAGCATTCCACCTCACAGCTTTGCCTCCAGCCTATGTCAATAAGCGTTAGCATACTAGCTAACAGCTTTGCTTCCAGCCTATGTCAATAAGCGTTAGCATACTAGCTAACAGCTTTGCTTCCAGCCTATGTCAATAAGCGTTAGCATTCTAGCTAACAGCTTTGCTTCCAGCCTATGTCAATAAGCGTTAGCATACTAGCTAACAGCTTTGCTACCAGCCTATGTCAATAAGCGTTAGCATACTAGATAACAGCTTTGCTTCCAGCCTATGTCAATAAGCGTTAGCATTCTAGCTAACAGCTTTGCTACCAGCCTATGTCAATAAGCGTTAGCATTCTAGCTAACAGCTTTGCTACCAGCCTATGTCAATAAGCGTTAGCATACTAGCTAACAGCTTTGCTTCCAGCCTAGCGTTAACATTTAAGCTAACAACTGCTGCATCCAAAATACATATTTGTAATTATCAACCAAATAGTCTCTTAGAGAAATAATCAAACAATTGTAAGTCTATGACAACCCCAAAAACTGTATTGTTTAGCAGTAATAACCTGGTAAATCCCAGATGATAGCATAGACCTACTGTAGGACCCATAACTTCACCTAGCAACAACATAGACCTAGGACTATAAATCATTTAATATTCCAGGTGAAACATGGACAAAAAAATGTCTTTGTCATGACATTTCATAACCTGATCACCAGATAATTTTGTGAATAATCCCACTAGGCTACTCTGTAATGTGTTGTCATTCTAAATGTCCTGAATAAAGGAAAATAGCTCTGTGTGTTGTACAATAGCCTATCCATCAAGGAACAGTTCTCTACACAATATGAGCTAAGTATCTCTGTGTGTCCAAACTGACACAGAAACATTTGAAAACATTACCACACTACCATGATGTTTTCTCAGTTAAATCTAACTAGACCCTGCTGTGAATCAAATCAAATGTTACTTGTCACATGCGCCGAATACAACAGGTGTAGTAGACCTCACAGTGATATGCAGAATACAACAGGTGTAGACCTCACAGTGAAATGCAGACTGACCAGCCCTTAACCAACAGGTGTAGACCTCACAGTGAAATGCTGACTGACCAGCCCTTAACCAACAGGTGTAGACCTCACAGTGAAATGCTGACTGACCAGCCCTTAACCTATAGGTGTAGACCTCACAGTGAAACGCTGACTGACCAGCCCTTAACCTATAGGTGTAGACCTCACAGTGAAATGCTGACTGACCAGCCCTTAACCAACAGGTGTAGACCTCACAGTGAAATGCTGACTGACCAGCCCTTAACCAAAAGGTGTAGACCTCACAGTGAAATGCTGACTGACCAGCCCTTAACCAACAAGTGTAGACCTCACAGTGAAATACTGACTGACCAGCCCTTAACCAACAGGTGTAGACCTTAACCAACAGGTGTAGACCTCACAGTGAAATGCAGACTGACCAGCCCTTAACCAACAGGTGTAGACCTCACAGTGAAATGCTGACTGACCAGCCCTTAACCTATAGGTGTAGACCTCACAGTGAAATACTGACTGACCAGCCCTTAACCTATAGGTGTAGACCTCACAGTGAAATGCTGACTGACCAGCCCTTAACCAACAGGTGTAGACCTCACAGTGAAATGCTGACTGACCAGCCCTTAACCAAAAGGTGTAGACCTCACAGTGAAATGCTGACTGACCAGCCCTTAACCAACAAGTGTAGACCTCACAGTGAAATACTGACTGACCAGCCCTTAACCAACAGGTGTAGACCTTAACCAACAGGTGTAGACCTCACAGTGAAATGCTGACTGACCAGCCCTTAACCAAAAGGTGTAGACCTCACAGTGAAATGCTGACTGACCAGCCCTTAACCAACAAGTGTAGACCTCACAGTGAAATACTGACTGACCAGCCCTTAACCAACAGGTGTAGACCTTAACCAACAGGTGTAGACCTCACAGTGAAATGCTGACTGACCAGCCCTTAACCAACAGGTGTAGACCTCACAGTGAAATACTGACTGACCAGCCCTTAACCAACAGGTGTAGACCTCACAGTGAAATGCTGACTGACCAGCCCTTAACCAAAAGGTGTAGACCTCACAGTGAAATACTGACTGACCAGCCCTTAACCAAAAGGTGTAGACCTCACAGTGAAATACTGACTGACCAGCCCTTAACCTATAGGTGTAGACCTCACAGTGAAATGCAGACTGACCAGGCCTTAACCAACAGGTGTAGACCTCACAGTGAAATGCTGACTGTCCAGCCTTTAACCTATAGGTGTAGACCAGGTGTAGACCTCACAGTGAAATACTGACTGACCAGCCCTTAACCAACAGGTGTAGACCTCACAGTGAAATGCTGACTGACCAGCCCTTAACCAAAAGGTGTAGACCTCACAGTGAAATACTGACTGACCAGCCCTTAACCAAAAGGTGTAGACCTCACAATGAAATACTGACTGACCAGCCCTTAACCTATAGGTGTAGACCTCACAGTGAAATGCAGACTGACCAGGCCTTAACCAACAGGTGTAGACCTCACAGTGAAATGCTGACTGTCCAGCCTTTAACCTATAGGTGTAGACCAGGTGTAGACCTCACAGTGAAATACTGACTGACCAGCCCTTAACCAACAGGTGTAGTAGACCTCACAGTGAAATGCAGACTGACGAGCCCTTAACCAACAGGTGTAGACCTTACAGTGAAATGCTGACTGACCAGCCCTTAACCAAAAGGTGTAGACCTCACAGTGAAATGCTGACTGGCCAGCCCCTTAACCAACAGGTGTAGACCTCACAGTGAAATGCTGACTGACCAGCCCTTAAACAACAGGTGTAGACCTCACAGTGAAATGCTGACTGACCAGCCCTTAACCAACAAGTGTAGACCTCACAGTGAAATACTGACTGACCAGCCCTTAACCAACAGGTGTAGACCTTAACCAACAGGTGTAGACCTCACAGTGAAATGCTGACTGACCAGCCCTTAACCAACAGTTGTAGACCTCACAGTGAAATGCTGACTGGCCAGCCCTTAACCAACAGGTGTAGACCTCACAGTGAAATGCTGACTGGCCAGCCCTTAACCAACAGGTGTAGACCTCACAGTGAAATACTGACTGACCAGCCCTTAACCAACAGGTGTAGACCTCACAGTGAAATGCTGACTGACCAGACCTTAACCAAAAGGTGTAGACCTCACAGTGAAATACTGACTGACCAGCCCTTAACCAAAAGGTGTAGACCTCACAGTGAAATACTGACTGACCAGCCCTTAACCTATAGGTGTAGACCTCACAGTGAAATGCAGACTGACCAGGCCTTAACCAACAGGTGTAGACCTCACAGTGAAATGCTGACTGTCCAGCCTTTAACCTATAGGTGTAGACCAGGTGTAGACCTCACAGTGAAATACTGACTGACCAGCCCTTAACCAACAGGTGTAGACCTCACAGTGAAATACTGACTGACCAGCCCTTAACCAACAGGTGTAGTAGACCTCACAGTGAAATGCAGACTGACGAGCCCTTAACCAACAGGTGTAGACCTTACAGTGAAATGCTGACTGACCAGCCCTTAACCAAAAGGTGTAGACCTCACAGTGAAATACTGACTGACCAGCCCTTAACCAACAGGTGTAGACCTCACAGTGAAATGCTGACTGACCAGCCCTTAACCAAAAGGTGTAGACCTCACAGTGAAATGCTGACTGGCCAGCCCTTAACCAACAGGTGTAGACCTCACAGTGAAATGCTGACTGGCCAGCCCTTAACCAACAGGTGTAGACCTTAACCAACAGGTGTAGACCTCACAGTGAAATGCTGACTGACCAGCCCTTAACCAACAGTTGTAGACCTCACAGTGAAATGCTGACTGGCCAGCCCTTAACCAACAGGTGTAGACCTCACAGTGAAATGCTGACTGGCCAGCCCTTAACCAACAGGTGTAGACCTCACAGTGAAATACTGACTGACCAGCCCTTAACCAACAGGTGTAGACCTCACAGTGAAATGCTGACTGACCAGCCCTTAACCAAAAGGTGTAGACCTCACAGTGAAATACTGACTGACCAGCCCTTAACCAAAAGGTGTAGACCTCACAATGAAATACTGACTGACCAGCCCTTAACCTATAGGTGTAGACCTCACAGTGAAATGCAGACTGACCAGGCCTTAACCAACAGGTGTAGACCTCACAGTGAAATGCTGACTGTCCAGCCTTTAACCTATAGGTGTAGACCAGGTGTAGACCTCACAGTGAAATACTGACTGACCAGCCCTTAACCAACAGGTGTAGACCTCACAGTGAAATGCAGACTGACGAGCCCTTAACCAACAGGTGTAGACCTTACAGTGAAATGCTGACTGACCAGCCCTTAACCAAAAGGTGTAGACCTCACAGTGAAATGCTGACTGGCCAGCCCCTTAACCAACAGGTGTAGACCTCACAGTGAAATGCTGACTGACCAGCCCTTAACCAACAGGTGTAGACCTCACAGTGAAATGCTGACTGACCAGCCCTTAACCAACAAGTGTAGACCTCACAGTGAAATACTGACTGACCAGCCCTTAACCAACAGGTGTAGACCTTAACCAACAGGTGTAGACCTCACAGTGAAATGCTGACTGACCAGCCCTTAACCAACAGTTGTAGACCTCACAGTGAAATGCTGACTGGCCAGCCCTTAACCAACAGGTGTAGACCTCACAGTGAAATGCTGACTGGCCAGCCCTTAACCAACAGGTGTAGACCTCACAGTGAAATACTGACTGACCAGCCCTTAACCAACAGGTGTAGACCTCACAGTGAAATGCTGACTGACCAGCCCTTAACCAATAGGTGTAGACCTCACAGTGAAATACTGACTGACCAGCCCTTAACCAAAAGGTGTAGACCTCACAGTGAAATACTGACTGACCAGCCCTTAACCTATAGGTGTAGACCTCACAGTGAAATGCAGACTGACCAGGCCTTAACCAACAGGTGTAGACCTCACAGTGAAATGCTGACTGTCCAGCCTTTAACCTATAGGTGTAGACCAGGTGTAGACCTCACAGTGAAATACTGACTGACCAGCCCTTAACCAACAGGTGTAGACCTCACAGTGAAATACTGACTGACCAGCCCTTAACCAACAGGTGTAGTAGACCTCACAGTGAAATGCAGACTGACGAGCCCTTAACCAACAGGTGTAGACCTTACAGTGAAATGCTGACTGACCAGCCCTTAACCAAAAGGTGTAGACCTCACAGTGAAATGCAGACTGACCAGCCCTTAACCAACAGGTGTAGACCAAATGTAGACAGGTGTAGACCTCACAGTGAAATCTTTGGAGGGAACTGAAAGTCCGTATTGCCCAGCGACAGCCCCGAAACCTGAAGGATTTGTATGAAGGAGTGGGCCAAAATCCCTGCTGCAGTGTGTGCAAACCTGGTCAAGAACTACAGGAAACGTATGATCTCTGTAATTGCAAACAAAGGTTTCTGTACCAAAATATTAAGTTCTGCTTTTCTGATGTATCAAATACTTATGTCATGCAATAAAATGCAAATGAATTACTTAAAAATCATACAATGTGATTTTCTGGATTTTTGTTTTAGATTCCGTCTCTCACAGTTGAAGTGTACCTATGATAAAAATTACAGACCTCTACATGCTTTGTAAGTAGGAAAACCTGCAAAACCGGCAGTGTCTCAAATACTTGCTCTCCCCACTGTATATACAGGGTGTTACGGTACAGAGTCAATGTGGAGGCTATATACAGGGTGTTACGGTACAGAGTCAATGTGGAGACTATATACAGGGGGTACCGGTACAGAGTCAATGTGGAGGCTATATACAGGGGGTACTGGTACAGAGTCAATGTGGAGGCTATATACAGGGTGTTACGGTACAGAGTCAATGTGGAGGCTATATACAGGGTGTTACGGTACAGAGTCAATGTGGAGGCTATATACAGGGTGTTACGGTACAGAGTCAATGTGGAGGCTATATACAGGGGGTACCGGTACAGAGTCAATGTGGAGGCTATATACAGGGGGTACCGGTACAGAGTCAATGTGGAGGCTATATACAGGGTGTTACGGTACAGAGTCAATGTGGAGGCTATATACAGGGGGTACCGGTACAGAGTCAATGTGGAGACTATATACAGGGTGTTACGGTACAGAGTCAATGTGGAGGCTATATACAGGGTGTTACGGTACAGAGTCAATGTGGAGGCTATATACAGGGTGTTACGGTACAGAGTCAATGTGGAGGCTATATACAGGGTGTTACGGTACAGAGTCAATGTGGAGGCTATATACAGGGTGTTACGGTACAGAGTCAATGTGGAGGCTATATACAGGGGGTACCGGTACAGAGTCAATGTGGAGGCTATATACAGGGTGTTACGGTACAGAGTCAATGTGGAGACTATATACAGGGAGTACCGGTACAGAGTCAATGTGGAGGCTATATACAGGGGGTACCGGTACAGAGTCAATGTGGAGGCTATATACAGGGTGTTACGGTACAGAGTCAATGTGGAGGCTATATACAGGGGGTACCGGTACAGAGTCAATGTGGAGACTATATACAGGGGGTACCAGTACTGAGTCAATGTGGAGGTTATATACAGGAGGTACCGGTACAGAGTCAATGTGGAGGCTATATACAGGGGGTACCGAGTCAGTGTGGAGGCTATATACAGGGGGTACCGAGTCAATGTGGAGGCTATATACAGGGGGTACCGGTACAGAGTCAATGTGGAGGCTATATACAGGGGGTACCGAGTCAGTGTGGAGGCTATATACAGGGGGTACCGAGTCAATGTGGAGGCTATATACAGGGGGTACCGAGTCAGTGTGCGGGGGTACAGGTTAGTTGAGGTAATATGTACATGTAGGTAGGGGTGAAGTGACTATGTATACATACTATACTATATATATATACACTATACTATATATATATATATATATATATACTATATATACATATACTATCTATACATAGTCAGTTTACCCCTACCTACATGTACACTGCTGCTACTCACTGTTTATTATCTATGCATAGTCACTTCACCCCTACCTACATGTACACTGCTGCAACTCTGTTTATTATCTATACATAGTCACTTCACCCCTACCTACATGTACACTGCTGCTACTCACTGTTTATTATCTATGTATAGTCACTTCACCCCTACCTACATGTACACTGCTGCTACTCTGTTTATTATCTATACATAGTCACTTCACCCCTACCTACATGTACACTGCTGTTACTCTCTGTTTATTATCTATACATAGTCACTTCACCCCTACATACATGTACATATTACCTCAACTAACCTTTACCCCCGCACATTGACTCGGTATCCCCTGTATATAGTCTCCACACTGACTCGGTACCCCCTGTATATAGCCTCCACACTGACTCGGTACCCCCTGTATATAGCCTCCACACTGACTCGGTACCCCCTGTATATAGCCTCCACACTGACTCGGTATCCCCTGTATATAGCCTCCACACTGACTCGGTATCCCCTGTATATAGCCTCCACACTGACTCGGTACCCCCTGTATATAGTCTCCACACTGACTCGGTACCCCCTGTATATAGTCTCCACACTGACTCGGTATCCCCTGTATATAGCCTCCACATTGACTCGGTACCCCCTGTATACAGCCTCCACACTGACTCGGTATCCCCTGTATATAGTCTCCACACTGACTCGGTACCCCCTGTATATAGCCTCCACACTGACTCGGTATACCCTGTATATAGCCTCCACATTGACTCGGTACCCCCTGTATATAGCCTCCACACTGACTCGGTATCCCCTGTATATAGCCTCCACATTGACTCGGTACCCCCTGTATATAGCCTCGTTATTGGTATTTTATTGTGTTACTTTTTACTTTAGCTTATTTGCTAAATATTTTCTCAACTCTTCTTGAACTGCAATGTATTGGGGTGGCAGGTAGCCTAGTGGTTAGAGCGTTGGACTAGTAAACAAAAGGTTGCTGGATCGAATCCCTGAGCTGACAAGGTAAAAACCTGTCGTTCTTCCCCCTGAACAGTTAACCCACTGTTCCCCCCGGAAGGCCGTCATTGAAAATAAGAATTTGTTCTAAAACTGAGTTAAATAGTTAAATAAAGGTACAATTCAATGTTGGTTAAGAGCTTGTAAGTAAGCATTTCATGGTAAGGTCTACACTTGTTGTATTCGACGCATGTGACAAATAGTTTGATTTGATAGTATATTTTGTGGATATGAATGACTATTTCTTGCCAATTAAAAATCTGGGTACTTTTCATAGCTTTTGTCACATCAGTTGAACAACTGCGGAGTAAATAACCCCTGTTTTTAGGACAGTACTTACTGGTGTTAATCAGATCGCCTGTGTCCTCCTCTTCATCTTTCAATGTGACAGTAATCTCTCCTTCCTTCTTCACTCCAAAAACCGCATCCTCCTCTTCCTCCTCTCCTTTTACTGTAACATCTTCCTCCTCTTTCACTCTGAACGCGTCTTCCTCTTCTTTCACTGAAACGTCTTTCTCTTCTTCTTTCACTGTAACAGCCTCGTCTTCTACTTCTTGTTTTACTGTCACATCCTCCTCTTCCTCCTCTTCTTTCACGACAACGTTCAGCCACAGACCCTCTTCCTCCGTCCAGCAGACCTCCTCTTCTTCAACAGGAGACGAGTAGCTTGGTGAACTCATGGTCGGGGATGTTAGCTAACAGTTAGCTAGCTAGGCTAATGCTAACTTAACAAGCCAGCTAGCTGAACGTAAATAGGAAATTAAATGGGGTAATTAGCTAAACGACAGAAATGTGTTCAAAACAGAGTGGCTCATATACCAGAAAGCGTCTAAAGAGCTTGAACGTTTCCGCTATGTTGGCTAGCAAGCTACCGAGATGGCTGACAAGCTGTTGTTGCTTTTCTTCTTTGAGTTTTTATCGGCGGATCGCAACCGACCGAGAGGTGTAAACACCGCCCCCTACTGTACTGGAGTGTGAAGCCCGTTATTAATACCGCTATATTCTTCTCTTATCTAACGCTGCATTTCTAATTAAACTACTCCCATCACCACCACACAATCTTTTCTCATTTCAGATGTATATTTGTTATTTGTTATTTTATTTAACCTTTATTTAACTAGGCAAGTCAGTATTCAATTCTACTGTATTTTTTTGTCAATGCCACTCTGACATTGATTGTCCTTGTATTTATATATTTCTTTAAATCCATTATTTAACTTTTAGATTTGTGTGGGTAATGGCTGAATGGTAGAGGAAATGGTTGACCATGTATTATTATGTTGTTAAATGTAATGATGTAGGGAGAGGTTCAAATAAAAAACGAAATTTTATTTTATTTATTTTAATTATATTTAAATTTTAAATTATAATTTTTTTAACTAAATGCTTGTGTTCCTAGCTCCAACAGTGCAGTAATATCTAACTAAATACTTGTGTTCCTAGCTCCAACAGTGCAGTAATATCTAACTAAATGCTTGTGTTCCTAGCTCCAACAGTACAGTAGTATCTAACTAAATGCTTGTGTTCCTAGCTCCAACAGTAATATCTAACTAAATGCTTGTGTTCCTAGCTCCAACAGTAATATCTAACTAAATGCTTGTGTTCCTAGCTCCAACAGTAATATCTAACTAAATGCTTGTGTTCCTAGCTCCAACAGTGCAGTAGTATCTATCAATTCACAACAATACACAAATCTAAAAGTAAAAGAATGTAATTAAGAAATATATAAATATTTGGACGATGTAAACATTATTAAAGTGACACGTGTTCCATTATTACAGAGGCCAGTGAATCCATATCATATGTATATAGGGCAGCAGCCTCTATGGTGCAAGGTTGAATGGCCGGGTGATAGCCGGCTAGTGATGACAATTTAACAGTCTGATGGCCTTGAGATAGAAGCTGTTTTTCAGTTTTCACTGCAGCCCTTTCGATTAGAATGGGGGTGTGCTCGGTCCTCCATTTCCTGTAGTCCACAATCATCTCCTTTGTCTTGATCACGTTGAGGGAGAGGTTGTTGTCCTGGCATCACACGGTCAGGCATGACTGGCCAGGCATGACCGATTACACAACAGTGGTAGACCTGATCACCGACAACAACGAGACAGCCTATAGGGAGGAGGTCAGAGACCTGACAACAATGAGACAGCCTATAGGGAGGAGGTCAGAGACCTGGCCGTGTGGTGCCAGGACAACAACCTCTCCCTCAACGACGAGACAGCCTATAGGGAGGAGGTCAGAGACCTGGCCGTGTGGTGCCAGGACAACAACCTCTCCCTCAACGACGAGACAGCCTATAGGGAGGAGGTCAGAGACCTGGCCGTGTGGTGCCAGAATAACAACCTATCCCTCAACGTGATCAACACAAAGGAGATGATTGAGTGAACAGGGAGTACAGGAGGGGACTGAGCACGCACCCCTTAGGGGCCCCCCGTGTTGAGGATCAGCGTGGCGGATGTGTTGTTACCTACCCTCACCACCTGGGGGCGGCCCATCAGGAAGTCCAGGATCCAGTTGCAGAGGGAGGTGTTTAGTCCCAGGGTCCTTAGCTTAGTGATGAGCTTTGAGGGTACTATGGTGTTGAACGCTGAGCTGTAGTCAATGAATAGCATTCTCACATAGGTGTTCCTTTTGCCCAGGTGGGAAAGGGCAGTGTGGAGTGCAATAGAGATGGCATCATCATTAACAGACAGGTTTACACATCACTGCGACATTATTACATCAACATTAACAGACAGGTTTACACATCACTGGGACATTATTACATCATCATTAACAGACAGGTTTACACATCACTGGGACATCATTAACAGACAGGTTTACACATCACTGGGACATTATTACATCATCATTAACAGACAGGTTTACACATCACTGGGTCATTATTACATCATCATTAACAGACAGGTTTACACATCACTGAGACATTGTTACATCATCATTAACAGACAGGTTTACACATCACTGAGACATTATTACATCATCATTAACAGACAGGTTTACACATCACTGGGACATTATTACATCATCATTAACAGACAGGTTTAAACATCACTGAGACATTATTACATCAACATTAACAGACAGGTTTACACATCACTGGGACATTATTACATCATCATTAACAGACAGGTTTACACATCACTGGGTCATTATTACATCATCATTAACAGACAGGTTTACACATCACTGAGACATTGTTCTATCATATCATTAACAGACAGGTTTACACATCACTGAGACATTATTACATCATCATTAACAGACAGGTTTACACATCACTGGGACATTATTACATCATCATTAACAGACAGGTTTACACATCACTGGGACATTATTACATCATCATTAACAGACAGGTTTAAACATCACTGAGACATTATTACATCAACATTAACAGACAGGTTTACACATCACTGGGACATTATTACATCATCATTAACAGACAGGTTTAAACATCACTGAGACATTATTACATCAACATTAACAGACAGGTTTACACATCACTGGGACATTATTACATCATCATTAACAGACAGGTTTATACATCGCTGGGTCATTATTACATCATCATTAACAGACAGGTTTACACATCACTGAGACATTGTTACATCATCATTAACAGACAGGTTTACACATCACTGAGACATTATTACATCATCATTAACAGACAGGTTTACACATCACTGGGACATTATTACATCATCATTAACAGACAGGTTTAAACATCACTGAGACATTATTACATCATCATTAACAGACAGGTTTACACATCACTGAGACATTATTACATCATCATTAACAGACAGGTTTACACATCACTGGGACATTATTACATCATCATTAACAGACAGGTTTACACATCACTGGGACATTATTACATCATCATTAACGGACAGGTTTAAACATCACTGAGACATTGTTACATCATCATTAACAAAACAGGTTTACACAACACTGGGACATTATTACATCATCATTAACAGACAGGTTTACACATCACTGGGACATTGTTACATCATCATTAAGAGACAGGTTTACACTTCACTGAGACATTATTACATCATCATTAACAGACAGGTTTACACATCACTGGGACATTATTACATCATCACTGGGACATAGTGATGTGCCCATGAGTAAACATTTCACTACACCGTTTAGCCTACATCCTGTAACCTGCGCATGTGACCAATGAAACGTTGATTCGATTCGATTATTCAGTACAAACCTTGATTTCCATCTACATCAACAGACTGATTGTGTCTGTATCTGTGTAGCAGCAGATTAACACGCTGCGATCTCATGTGAGGATGACATCATGAGAACAGGTGGCTTCAGAGAAGATGGAAACCCCCCCTGAGTTCGACAGGACGGCCATTTTTCTACAGGAGAAACAAACGTCTGTTATTGGAGGTTAGAAAGACACACTGGAGAGATGATATTTCGGATGTGATCAGTCGATGCAGATACAACTAACATTCTGTAATGTCTGGTTTTTTTAACCTTTATTTAACTTGTCAAGTCAATTAATTCGGATATTAAAAGCCAACTGACATTTACTCCTGAGGTGCTGACCTGTTGCACCCTCGACAACCACTGTGATTATTATTATCTGACCCTGCTGGTCATCTATGAACATTTGAACATCTTGGCCATGTTCTGTTATAATCTCCACCCGGCACAGCCAGAAGAGGGCTGGCCACCCCTCATAGCCTGGTTCCTCTCTAGGTTTCTTCCTAGGTTTTGGCCTTTCTAGGGAGTTTTTCCTGGCCACCGTGCTTCTACACCTGCATTGCTTGCTGTTTGGGGTTTTAGGCTGGGTTTCTGTACAGCACTTTGAGATATCAGCTGATGTAAGAAGGGCTTTATAAATACATTTGATTTGATTTGAATTAAAAACAAATTCTTCTTTACAATTTTGGCTTAGGAACAGTGGGTTAAGTGCCTTGTTCAGGGGAAGAACAACAGATTTTTACCTTGTCAGCTCAGGGATTCAATCCACCAACCTTTCAGTTACTAGCCCAACGGTCTAACCACTAGGCTACCTGCCACCCTGTTAATGATAACGTAATTACAATGTCTGAATGAATGTAGGAAAATATGACACATTAGATCTGGTAAAAGATAATACAAAGAAAAGAAAAACCGTTAAAAAAAAAATATATTGAACCTGTCACGTTCCTGACCTGTTTTTCCTTTTTCTTGTATTTATTTAGTTGGTCAGGGCGTGAGTTGGGGTGGGTTGTCCATGTGTTATTTTTCTATGTCGGGTTGTTTGTGTTCGGCCGGGTATGATTCTCAATCAGAGGCAGCTGTAAATCGTTGTCCCTGATTGAGAATCATACTTAGGCAGCCGGGGTTCACATGTGTGTGTTTGTGGGTGGTTGTATCTCGTGTCTGTATTCGTACCACACGGGACTGTTTGTCGGTTCGTTTCTCTTTTGTAATTTTGTTTCGTTAGTGTTCCGTTTATTTTGTTAATAAATAATCATGGACACAAACCACTCCGCATATTGGTCTGATCCTTCTCGCCTCTCCTCCTCGTCCGAGGAAGAGGATTACGACGACCGTTACAGAACCATCATCTTTGAAATGCAAGAGAAAGGCCATAATGTATTATTCCATCCCAGGCAGAATTTAGATTTTGGCCACTAGATGGCAGCAGTGTATGTGCAAAGTTTTTGACTGATCCAATGAACCATTGCATTTCTGTTCAAAATGTTGTATCAAGACTGCCCAAATGTGCCTAATTGGTTTATTAATAACTTTTCAAGTTCATAATTGTGCACTCTCCTCAAACAATAGCATGGTATTATTTCACTGTAATAGCTACTGCAAATTGGACAGTGCAGTTAGATTAACAAGAATTTAAGCTTTCTGACAATATCAGATATGTCTATGTCCTGGGACATGTTCGTGTTACTTACAACCTCATGCTAATCGCATTAGCCTACGTTAGCTCGACTGTACCGTGGGGGACCCACCGATCCTGTAGAGGTTTTAACTTGACCAAAAAAACAGCAATCCTTCTGTTTCATTAATAGATCTTTTATACAAAAATATGATGTTTCACTGATCAATGTTGTCATTTTCACTTTGTAGTTTTTCCACTTTACTAAGTGAAATTGTCATTGAAATGATTGCCAATATCAAAAAAAGAGGCCTACAAGCCACAGTGTCTCGCGTCCACTTGGACATTTTGGTGGAGGATCGGTGATGATCAGGGGGTGCTTCCGCAAGGCTGGAATCGGGTAGATGTGTCTTTGTGAAGGACGCATGAATCCACGTACAAGGTTGTCCTGGAAGAAAACGTGCTTCCTTCTGCTCTGACAATGTTCCCCAACTCTGAGGAGTGGTTTTCCCAGCAGGACACTGTTACATGCCACATGTTGGAGGTTGTTTTGATTCCAGGCTGACGTCTTCTTTTAAAACACTCCTAGGAGCAGTTCAATCCTGTGAAGAACCAGGGTTAATTTATTACCTGAACAGTGAACACCCCTCCCTCTGTGGCAGCATGGTATGACCCGTTGAGCGGTAGTGTCTTCTACTAATTAAGTTGTTTTCACCTCTTCCTTTTGATGGATCAGAAGAGGACCACCAGATCAAGACCCTGTCATGGCTTGCCCAATCTCCAGACCATTGAAAACCTCTGGAATGTGATCAAGATGAAGATGGATGGTCACAAGTCATCAAACAAAGCTGGGGTTGCTTGAATGTTTGTGCCACGGGAGTGGCATAAAGTCACCCAACATCAATGTGAAAGACTGGCGGAGAGACGACAAGACGCATGAAAGCTGTGATTGAAAATCAGGGTTGTTTCACCAAATACTGATTTCTGAACTCTTCCTAAGTTAAAACATGAGTATTTGTCTTGTTTAAAAATGAGGAACTTATTTTCTGTTTTATTATTCGAGGTCTGACAACACTGCATCTTTGTTGTTATTTTGACCAGTTGTCATTTTCTACAAATAAATGCTCTAAATGACAATATTTGTATTTGGAACATGGGGGCGAAATGTTGTCAGTCGTTTATAGAATAAAACAAAAATTTTAATTTTACCCAAAACCACAAACCTATAAATAGTAAAACCAGAGAAACTGATAATTTTGCAGTGGTCTCTTAATTTTTCCAGAGCTGTATTATCCAAATACTGACTTGCTAGCACTTGGTGGCCTATAGCAGCACCCCAAAAGAGGCTTTATATGAGACAGGTGAACACTTGGTGGCCTATAGCAGCACCCCAAAAGAGGCTTTATATGAGACAGGTGAACACTTGGTGGCCTATAGCAGCACCCCAAAAGAGGCTTTATATGAGACAGGTGAACCACAACACTTCAACAGTATTTAATGTGAGATCCTCTCTAAACAGATTCACCTCTAGTCATATTACTTCAACAGTATTTAATGTGAGATCCTCTCTAAACAGATTCACCTCTAGTCATATTACTTCAACAGTATTTAATGTGAGATCCTCTCTAAACAGATTCACCTCTAGTCATATTACTTCAACAGTATTTAATGTGAGATCTTCTCTAAACAGATTCACCTCTAGTCATATTACTTCAACAGTATTTAATGTGAGATCCTCTCTAAACAGATTCACCTCTAGTCATATTACTTCAACAGTATTTAATGTGAGATCCTCTCTAAACAGATTCACCTCTAGTCATATTACTTCAACAGTATTTAATGTGAGATCCTCTCTAAACAGATTCACCTCTAGTCATATTACTTCAACAGTATTTAATGTGAGATCCTCTCTAAACAGATTCACCTCTAGTCATATTACTTCAACAGTATTTAATGTGAGATCCTCTCTAAACAGATTCACCTCTAGTCATATTACTTCAACAGTATTTAATGTGAGATCCTCTCTAAACAGATTCACCTCTAGTCATATTACTTCAACAGTATTTAATGTGAGATCCTCTCTAAACAGATTCACCTCTAGTCATATTACTTCAACAGTATTTAATGTGAGATCCTCTCTAAACAGATTCACCTCTAGTCATATTACTTCAACAGTATTTAATGTGAGATCCTCTCTAAACAGATTAACCTCTAGTCATATTACTTCAACAGTATTTAATGTGAGATCCTCTCTAAACAGATTCACCTCTAGTCATATTACTTCAACAGTATTTAATGTGAGATCCTCTCTAAACAGATTCACCTCTAGTCATATTACTTCAACAGTATTTAATGTGAGATCCTCTCTAAACAGATTCACCTCTAGTCATATTACTTCAACAGTATTTAATGTGAGATCCTCTTTAAACTTTTCTGTAGATGTTCTATCCCTGTATTGCTCCTGCTGTATAAAAGGAAATATCTAGGTGAGTTTCAGAGGTGGCCAGCATATGAATGCTATCTGATGTTAGCAAGTTATTGATTTCATAAACCTTATTTATAAGGCTATATACAGTTGAAGTCGGAAGTTTACAGACACTTAGGTTGGAGTCATTAAAACTTGTTTTTCAACCACTCCACACATTTCTTGTTAACAAACTATAGTTTTGGCAAGTCGGTTAGGACATCTACTTTGTGCATGACACAAGTAATTTTTCCCACAATTGTTTACAGACAGATTATTTCACTTATAATTCACTGTATCACAATTCCAGTGGGTCAGAAGTTTACATACACTAAGTTGACTGTGCCTTTAAACAGCTTGGGAAATTCCAGAAAATGACGTCATGGCTTTAGAAGCTTCTGATAGGAAAATTGACATCATTTGAGTCAATTGGAGGTGTACCTGTGGATGTATTTCAGGGCCTACCTTCAAACTCAGTGCCTCTCTGCTTGACATCATGGGAAAATCTAAAGAAATCAGCCAAGACCTCAGAAAAAAAATCTGTGTGTGGTTTGACTGACGCCTCTGACCCGGAAGTTGACAAAAAAAGTTTCTTTTTCATTAATTTAATTCATTAACAATATTATATTGAGACATATAAAAGAGAAGCAACTGTTGATTAGTGCAGATTTTTAATGATTTAAAACAAACGTCTCCTATACATCTGCATTTAAGGCAATGTCTTATTAATTTTATATATAATTAATAATAACAAAAATAATAATAATAATATTGATTCAGTCAAACAAACAGATAGTATTAACAAATATATAATGAACAGAATAACAATACATCATGTAGATGTATATAATGAACAGACTAGGTCTATACTGCTCCTACATGGTGTAACAATACATCATGTAGATGTATATAATGAACAGACTAGGTCTATACTGCTCCTACATGGTGTAACAATACATCATGTAGATGTATATAATGAACAGACTAGGTCTATACTGCTCCTACGTGGTGTAACAATACATCATGTAGATGTATATAATGAACAGACTAGGTCTATACTGCTCCTACACGGTGTAACAATACATCATGTAGATGTATATAATGAACAGACTAGGTCTATACTGCTCCTACATGGTGTAACAATACATCATGTATATGTATATAATGAACAGACTAGGTCTATACTGCTCCTACATGGTGTAACAATACATTGAGGCACACAGAGTGTACAAAACATTAAGAACGCCTTCCTAATAGAATGGTGTGGGCGTATATCCGGTCATTAAAAATACCCACGAGTAGACCGTTGATTGGCCAGCTCATTCTCCTCAAGACCGCTGATTGGCCAGTTCATCCTCCTCAGGGAGATGACATGTTCTATGAGGAAAGAGTCATTTTTCAAAGAGGTTTGATATGTTTTTTTTTCTTCTGTAATTTATGCTTTGGTCTCAAATACGAGAATCGGAAGTGTCAACAACATTATTTGGATATGATTTAAGAGGTTAAGTGAGGATTAACTTTAAAAAGTTAGATTTTCACTGGACAGTTACTTTAAAAGAACGTTATTAACCGGTTACCATACTTTTTAAAATAATGCTTCTGTTCCAGAACAGTAGAGATCACTTTCTTTCCCGGTTCGGTTTCTGTTCCTCAATAAAACACATTGTTTGCGGTTTTTTGTTCTGTTCTTCGAACCGTTTCCAACTCCTGGGGTCATTGTTAAGACTGTGTGGGTTCTCTCATGCCTTTTCAGGTTCCCTATCTGGGTAAAACCCGTTCCACACTGGGTGCATTGGAAAGGCTTCTCTCCTGTGTGTACTATTTTGTGATCCTTCAGGTTCCCTAACCGTGTAAAACCCTTCCCACACTGGGAGCATTGGAAAGGCTTCTCTCCTGTGTGTAATTTTATATGTTTTTTTAGGTTCCCTAACTTTGTAAAATCTTTTCCACACAGAGAGCAATGGTAAGATGTCTCCCCTGTGTGTGTTCTTTCATGCTCCTTCATGCTCCCTAAGCTTTTAAAACTATTTCCACACTGGGAACATTGGAAAGGTTTCTCTCCTGTGTGTATTCTCTCATGCTTTTTCAGGTTCCCTAACAGGGTAAAACCCTTTCCACACTGGGAGCATTGGAAAGGCTTCTCTCCTGTGTGTACTATTTTATGTTCTTTCAGGCTCCCTAACTGTGCAAAACTCTTTCCACACTGGGAACATTGGAAAGACTTCTCTCCTGTATGTATTCTCTCATGCCTTTTCAGGTTCCCTAACTGAGTAAAACCACTTCCACACTGGGAACATTGGAACGGCTTCTCTCCTGTGTGCATTATTTGATGGTCCTTCAGGTTCCCTAAACGTGTAAAACTCTTTCCACATTGGGAACATTGGAACGGCTTCTCTCCTGTGTGTATTCTTTTATGATCCTTCAGGTTCTCTAACCGTGTAAAACTCTTTCCACATTGGGTGCATTGGAAAGGTTTCTCTCCTGTGTGTAATTTTATATGTTTTTTTAGGTTCTTTAACTTGGTAAAATTCTTTCCACACTGAGAGCAATGGTAAGATGTCTCCCCTGTGTGTGTCCTTTCATGAGCTTTCAGGCTCCCTAACTGTGTAAAACTATTTCCACACTGGGAGCATTGGAAAGGCTTCTCTCCTGTGTGTACTATGTTATGTTCTTTCAGGCTCCATAACCGTGTAAAACTCTTTCCACAGTGGGAACATTGGAAAGTTCTCTCTCCTGTGTGCATTCTTTCATGCCTTTTCAGGTTCCCTAACTGAGTAAAACCACTTCCACACTGGGAGCATTGGAAAGGCTTCTCTCCTGTGTGTACTCTTATGTGATCCTTAAGGTTCCCTAACCGTGTAAAACCCTTCCCACACTGGGAGCATTGGAAAGGCTTCTCTCCTGTGTGTAATTTTGTATGTTTTTTTAGGTTCCCTAAGTTGGTAAAATCCTTTCCACACTGAGAGCAGTGGTAAGGCTTTTCTCCTGTGTGTGTTCCGTCATGCTCTTTCAGCTTCCATAACCACTTAAAACTCTTATTACACTGGGAGCAGCGGTGTCGTCTCGCTGGTTTGGGCGTCTCTGAGTCTGGTTCCTCTGAAGGACTCTTCCCGCTGTCAGAGTGAGAGTCTGGTATCTCTCCTGCCAAAGACAAACAGAGTATTTGGTTAAACAGAGAGATCTAAATTATAAAACTGTTTACTCCGTACTAGACCAACATAAAACTGTACATTTGGATTCTGTTGATTGCCGGTAGTTGATTGGTTGATTCTGTTGATTGCCGGTAGTTGATTGGTTGATTCTGTTGATTACCGGTAGTTGATTGGTTGATTTTGTTGATTGCCGGTAGTTGATTGACCACTCAGCCCCTACCCAGATGGTCATGCACCGTCGCAAACTTCGCTCTTTCTCTCTCCCACTACTCTCTCCTCTTCTGCTAAATCCTTCTCCCTCCTGTCTCCCGATTCTGCCTCTTCAAACCCTAGTCTCCTTCCTTTCCACATCCTATGACTGGCACTGTCCCCTTTCCTCCTGGCCAGCTTGGCCCTCCCATCCTGCTCCGTGACCGAGTGACTCATTGCGAGCTTACAGAACAGGGCTGTGGGCAGCTGAACGAAAATGGAGACAAACTCAACTTCCGGAGGACCTATCATCCTTTCACTCCCTCCTCTCTACCTTATCTTCCTCTGTATCTGCTGCTAAAGGCCACTTTCTACCATTCAAAATGTCAAGCTTTTACCTCTAACCCTAGGAAACTATTTTCCTTGTCCTCTCCCATCTGGACTACAGGAACTCGCTGTTGGCTGGGCTCCCCGCTTGTGCCATGAAACCCCTGAAACGTATCCAGAACGCTGCAGCCCGCCTGATTTTCAACCTTCCCAAGTTCTCCTATGTCACCCTGCTCCTCCTCACACTCCGCTGGCTTCCAGTTCGAGCTTGCATCCTACGGAGCAGCAAGAGGAACTGCCCCTCCCTACCTTCAGGCTCTGCTCAAACCCTACATCCCCCAAGCCGAGCACTCTGTTCTGCCACCTCTGGTCTCTTGGCCCTCCCACCCCAACAGGAGGGCAGCTCCCTCTAAGCCCAGTCCAAGCTCTTCTCTGCTCATGGCAACCCAATGGTGGGACAAGCTTCCCCCTGAAGCTAGGACAGCAGAGTCCCTGCCCATCTCCTGAAAACATCATAAACAGGGACGCTCCCTGGGTAATGGCTGTTAGTTATTCATGACGAACCCTGGGTAATGGTTGTTAGTTATTCATGATGATCCCTGGATAATGGCTGTAGGTTATTCATGATGATCCCTGGGTAATGGCTGTTAGTTATTCATGATGATCCCTGGGTAATGGCTGTTAGTTATTCATGATGATCCCTGGGTAATGGCTGTTAGTTACTCATGACGATCCCTGGGTAATGGCTGTTAGTTATTCATGATGATCCCTGGGTAATGGCTGTTAGTTACTCATGACGATCCCTGGGTAATGGCTGTTAGTTATTAATGATGATCCCTGGATAATGGCTGTTAGTTATTCATGACGAACCCTGGGTAATGGTTGTTTGTTATTCATGATGATCCTTGGATAATGGCTGTAGGTTATTCATGATGATCCCTGGGTAATGGCTGTTAGTTATTCATGATGATCCCTGGGTAATGGCTGTTAGTTATTCATGATGATCCCTGGGTAATGGCTGTTAGCTACTCATGACGATCCCTGGGTAATGGCTGTTAGTTATTCATGACGATCCCTGGGTAATGGCTGTTAGTTATTCATGACGATCCCTGGGTAATGGTTGTTAGTTATTCATGATGATCCCTGGATAATGGCTGTAGGTTATTCATGACGATCCCTGGGTAATGGCTGTTAGTTACTCATGACGATCCCTGGGTAATGGCTGTTAGTTATTCATGACGATCCCTGGGTAATGACTGTTAGTTATTCATGATGATCCCTGGGTAATGGATGTTAGTTATTCATAATGATCCCTGGGTAATGGATGTTAGTTACTCATGATGATCCCTGGGTGATGGCTGTTAGTTATTCATGATGATCCCTGGGTAATGGCCGTTAGTTATTCATGATGATCCCTGGGTAATGGATGTTAGTTATTCATGATGATCCCTGGGTAATGGCTGTTAGTTATTCATGATGATCCCTGGGTAATGGCCGTTAGTTATTCATGATGATCCCTGGGTAATGGCTGTTAGTTATTCATGATGATCCCTGGGTAATGGCCGTTAGTTATTCATGATGATCCCTGGGTAATGGCTGTTAGTTACTCATGATGATCCCTGGGTAATGGCCGTTAGTTATTCATGATGATCCCTGGGTAATGGCTGTTAGTTATTCATGATGATCCCTGGGTAATGGTTGTTAGTTACTCATGATGATCCCTGGGTAATGGCTGTTAGTTATTTATGATGATCCCTGGGTAATGGCTGTTAGTTACTCATGATGATCCCTGGGTAATGGCTGGTAGTTACTCATGATGATCCCTGGGTAATGGCTGTTAGTTACTCATGATGATCCCTGGGTAATGGCTGTTAGTTACTCATGACGATCCCTGGGTAATGGCCGTTGGTTATTCATGACGATCCCTGGGTAATGGCCGTTGGTTATTCATGACGATCCCTGGGTAATGGCTGTTAGTTACTCATGACGATCCCTGGGTAATGGCTGTTAGTTATTTATGATGATCCCTGGGTAATGGCTGTTAGTTACTCATGATGATCCCTGGGTAATGGCTGGTAGTTACTCATGATGATCCCTGGGTAATGGCTGTTAGTTACTCATGATGATCCCTGGGTAATGGCTGTTAGTTACTCATGATGATCCCTGGGTAATGGCTGTTAGCTCTGCGCACTGTGTCTCCAGTGCGTCCTGTGCCTGCGCCCCGCACGTGCAGGGACAAAGTCACCATCCAGCCAGGACGGGTTGTGCAGGCTCTTAGCTCGAGACCTCCAGTGCGCCTCCACGGCCCAGTGTATCTGGTGCCTCGGCCAAGGACAAGGCCTCCTGCATGTCTCCCCAGCCTGGTGAGTCCGGTGCCTGCTCCCAGAGCCAGGCCTCCTGTGTGTCTCTCTACTCCAGTGATGATCCATGGCACGAAGCCTCCAGTGATGATCCATGGCAAGAAGCCTCCAGTGATGATCCATGGCACGAAGCCTCCAGTGGTGATCCATGGCAAGAAGCCTCCAGTGATGATCCATGGCACGAAGCCTCCAGTGATGATCCATGGCATGAAGCCTCCAGTGAGGAGTCATGGCACGAAGCCTCCAGTGGTGATCCATGGCACGAAGCCTCCAGTGTTGATCCATGGCACGAAGCCTCCCGTGATGATCCATGGCAAGAAGCCTCCAGTGATGATCCATGGCACGAAGCCTCCAGTGATGATCCATGGCACGAAGCCTCCATTGAGGAGTCATGGCACGAAGCCTCCAGTGAGGAGTCATGGCACGAAGCCTCCAGTGATGATTCATGGCACGAAGCCTCCAGTGAGTAGTCATGGCACGAGGCCTTCAACGAAGGCCGTCAGTCCGGAGTCTCCAGTGACGCCCTCCAGTCCGGAGCATCCAGCGACGCCCTCCAGTCCGGAGCCTCCAGCGACGGTCTTCAGTCCGGAGCTTCCAGAGGCGCCCTTCAGTACGGAGCTGCCAGAGTCGCCCTCCTGTCCGGAGCTGCCAGAGTCGCCCTCCTGTCCGGAGCTGCCAGAGTCGCCCTCCTGTCCGGGGCCCGCTGCGAGGGTCCCCAGTCCGGGGTCGGCGGCGAGGGTCCCCGCTCCAGAGGCGCCACCTAAGTGGGCCAAGCTTAAGGTGGAGCGGGGTCCACGTCCCGCACCAGAGCCGCCACCGCGGATAGATGCCTACACAGACCCTCCCCTATAGGTTTAGGTTATGAGGCACCTTTTGGGGGGGGGGGGGGGTACTGTCACGCCCTGACCTTAGAGATCCTTTTTATGTCTCTATTTTGGTTTGGTCAGGGCGTGAGTTGGGGTGGGCATTCTATGTTTTTTGTTCTATGTTTTCTATTTCTGTGTGTTTGGCCGGGTGTGGTTCTCAATCAGCGGCAGCTGTCTATCTACCATACCTAGGTTGCCTTTTCCCACCTGTCTGTGTGGGTAGTTGTCCATGTGTAGTTGCCTGTGAGCACTACGTTGGCGTCACGTTTCGTTTGATGTTTATTGTTTTGTTGGCGAATTCTTATATTAAATAAGCAGCGCTTTGTATACCATCAATATCAATTACAACCTGTTCTACCATCAATATCAATTACAACCTGTTCTACCATCAATATCAATTACAACCTGTTCTACCATCAATATCAATTACAACCTGTTCTACCATCAATATCAATTACAACCTGTTCTACCATCAATATCAATTACAACCTGTTTTACCATCAATATCAATTACAACCTGTTCTACCATCAATATCAATTACAACCTGTTTTACCATCAATATCAATTACAACCTCTTCTACCATCAATATCAATTACAACCTGTTCTACCATCAATATCAATTACAACCTGTTCTACCGTCAATATCAATTACAACCTGTTCTACCATCAATATCAATTACAACCTGTTTTACCATCAATATCAATTACAACCTGTTCTACCATCAATATCAATTACAACCTGTTCTACCATCAATATCAATTACAACCTGTTCTACCATCAATATCAATTACAACCTGTTCTACCATCAATATCAATTACAACCTGTTCTACCGTCAATATCAATTACAACCTGTTCTACCATCAATATCAATTACAACCTGTTCTACCATCAATATCAATTACAACCTGTTCTACCATCAATATCAATTACAACCTGTTCTACCGTCAATATCAATTACAACCTGTTTTACCGTCAATATCAATTACAACCTGTTCTACCGTCAATATCAATTACAACCTGTTCTACCATCAATATCAATTACAACCTGTTCTACCATCAATATCAATTACAACCTGTTCTACCATCAATATCAATTACAACCTGTTCTACCATCAATATCAATTACAACCTGTTCTACCATCAATATCAATTACAACCTGTTCTACCGTCAATATCAATTACAACCTGTTTTACCGTCAATATCAATTACAACCTGTTCTACCGTCAATATCAATTACAACCTGTTCTACCGTCAATATCAATTACAACCTGTTCTACCGTCAATATCAATTACAACCTGTTCTACCGTCAATATCAATTACAACCTGTTCTACCGTCAATATCAATTACAACCTGTTCTACCGTCAATATCAATTACAACCTGTTCTACCGTCAATATCAATTACAACCTGTTCTACCGTCAATATCAATTACAACCTGTTCTACCATCAATATCAATTACAACCTGTTCTACCATCAATATCAATTACAACCTGTTCTACCATCAATATCAATTACAACCTGTTCTACCGTCAATATCAATTACAACCTGTTCTACCGTCAATATCAATTACAACCTGTTCTACCGTCAATATCAATTACAACCTGTTCTACCATCAATATCAATTACAACCTGTTTTACCATCAATATCAATTACAACCTGTTTTACCATCAATATCAATTACAACCTGTTCTACCATCAATATCAATTACAACCTGTTCTACCATCAATATCAATTACAACCTGTTCTACCATCAATATCAATTACAACCTGTTCTACCATCAATATCAATTACAACCTGTTCTACCATCAATATCAATTACAACCTGTTCTACCATCAATATCAATTACAACCTGTTCTACCATCAATATCAATTACAACCTGTTCTACCATCAATATCAATTACAACCTGTTCTACCATCAATATCAATTACAACCTGTTCTACCATCAATATCAATTACAACCTGTTCTACCATCAATATCAATTACAACCTGTTCTACCATCAATATCAATTACAACCTGTTCTACCATCAATATCAATTACAACCTGTTCTACCATCAATATCAATTACAACCTGTTCTACCATCAATATCAATTACAACCTGTTCTACCATCAATATCAATTACAACCTGTTCTACCATCAATATCAATTACAACCTGTTCTACCATCAATATCAATTACAACCTGTTCTACCATCAATATCAATTACAACCTGTTCTACCATCAATATCAATTACAACCTGTTCTACCATCAATATCAATTACAACCTGTTCTACCGTCAATATCAATTACAACCTGTTCTACCGTCAATATCAATTACAACCTGTTCTACCGTCAATATCAATTACAACCTGTTCTACCGTCAATATCAATTACAACCTGTTCTACCGTCAATATCAATTACAACCTGTTCTACCGTCAATATCAATTACAACCTGTTCTACCGTCAATATCAATTACAACCTGTTCTACCGTCAATATCAATTACAACCTGTTCTACCATCAATATCAATTACAACCTGTTCTACCATCAATATCAATTACAACCTGTTCTACCATCAATATCAATTACAACCTGTTCTACCATCAATATCAATTACAACCTGTTCTACCATCAATATCAATTACAACCTGTTCTACCATCAATATCAATTACAACCTGTTCTACCATCAATATCAATTACAACCTGTTCTACCATCAATATCAATTACAACCTGTTCTACCATCAATATCAATTACAACCTGTTCTACCATCAATATCAATTACAACCTGTTCTACCATCAATATCAATTACAACCTGTTCTACCATCAATATCAATTACAACCTGTTTTACCATCAATATCAATTACAACCTGTTCTACCATCAATATCAATTACAACCTGTTCTACCATCAATATCAATTACAACCTGTTCTACCATCAATATCAATTACAACCTGTTCTACCATCAATATCAATTACAACCTGTTCTACCATCAATATCAATTACAACCTGTTCTACCATCAATATCAATTACAACCTGTTCTACCATCAATATCAATTACAACCTGTTCTACCATCAATATCAATTACAACCTGTTCTACCATCAATATCAATTACAACCTGTTCTACCATCAATATCAATTACAACCTGTTCTACCATCAATATCAATTACAACCTGTTCTACCATCAATATCAATTACAACCTGTTCTACCATCAATATCAATTACAACCTGTTCTACCATCAATATCAATTACAACCTGTTTTACCATCAATATCAATTACAACCTGTTCTACCATCAATATCAATTACAACCTGTTCTACCATCAATATCAATTACAACCTGTTCTACCATCAATATCAATTACAACCTGTTCTACCATCAATATCAATTACAACCTGTTCTACCATCAATATCAATTACAACCTGTTCTACCATCAATATCAATTACAACCTGTTCTACCATCAATATCAATTACAACCTGTTTTACCATCAATATCAATTACAACCTGTTCTACCATCAATATCAATTACAACCTGTTCTACCATCAATATCAATTACAACCTGTTTTACCATCAATATCAATTACAACCTGTTTTACCATCAATATCAATTACAACCTGTTCTACCATCAATATCAATTACAACCTGTTTTACCATCAATATCAATTACAACCTGTTCTACCATCAATATCAATTACAACCTGTTCTACCGTCAATATCAATTATAACCTGTTTAACCATCAATATCAATTACAACCTGTTCTACCATCAATATCAATTACAACCTGTTCTACCATCAATATCAATTACAACCTGTTCTACCGTCAATATCAATTACAACCTGTTCTACCGTCAATATCAATTACAACCTGTTCTACCGTCAATATCAATTACAACCTGTTCTACCGTCAATATCAATTACAACCTGTTCTACCGTCAATATCAATTACAACCTGTTCTACCGTCAATATCAATTACAACCTGTTCTACCGTCAATATCAATTACAACCTGTTCTACCGTCAATATCAATTACAACCTGTTCTACCATCAATATCAATTACAACCTGTTCTACCATCAATATCAATTACAACCTGTTCTACCATCAATATCAATTACAACCTGTTCTACCATCAATATCAATTACAACCTGTTCTACTATCAATATCAATTACAACCTGTTCTACCATCAATATCAATTACAACCTGTTTTACCATCAATATCAATTACAACCTGTTTTACCATCAATATCAATTACAACCTGTTTTACCATCAATATCAATTACAACCTGTTTTACCATCAATATCAATTACAACCTGTTCTACCATCAATATCAATTACAACCTGTTCTACCATCAATATCAATTACAACCTGTTCTACCATCAATATCAATTACAACCTGTTCTACCATCAATATCAATTACAACCTGTTCTACCATCAATATCAATTACAACCTGTTCTACCATCAATATGAATTACAACCTGTTCTACCATCAATATCAATTACAACCTGTTCTACCATCAATATCAATTACAACCTGTTCTACCATCAATATCAATTACAACCTGTTCTACCATCAATATCAATTACAACCTGTTCTACCATCAATATCAATTACAACCTGTTCTACCATCAATATCAATTACAACCTGTTCTACCATCAATATCAATTACAACCTGTTCTACCATCAATATCAATTACAACCTGTTCTACCATCAATATCAATTACAACCTGTTTTACCATCAATATCAATTACAACCTGTTTTACCATCAATATCAATTACAACCTGTTTTACCATCAATATCAATTACAACCTGTTCTACCATCAATATCAATTACAACCTGTTTTACCATCAATATCAATTACAACCTGTTCTACCATCAATATCAATTACAACCTGTTCTACCATCAATATCAATTACAACCTGTTCTACCATCAATATCAATTACAACCTGTTCTACCATCAATATCAATTACAACCTGTTCTACCATCAATATCAATTACAACTTTTTACCATCAATCAATTACAACCTGTTCTACCATCAATATCAATTACAACCTGTTTTACCATCAATATCAATTACAACCTGTTCTACCATCAATATCAATTACAACCTGTTCTACCATCAATATCAATTACAACCTGTTCTACCATCAATATCAATTACAACCTGTTCTACCATCAATATCAATTACAACCTGTTCTACCATCAATATCAATTACAACCTGTTCTACCATCAATATCAATTACAACCTGTTCTACCATCAATATCAATTACAACCTGTTCTACCATCAATATCAATTACAACCTGTTCTACCATCAATATCAATTACAACCTGTTCTACCATCAATATCAATTACAACCTGTTCTACCATCAATATCAATTACAACCTGTTCTACCATCAATATCAATTACAACCTGTTCTACCGTCAATATCAATTACAACCTGTTCTACCGTCAATATCAATTACAACCTGTTCTACCGTCAATATCAATTACAACCTGTTCTACCATCAATATCAATTACAACCTGTTCTACCATCAATATCAATTACAACCTGTTCTACCATCAATATCAATTACAACCTGTTCTACCATCAATATCAATTACAACCTGTTCTACCATCAATATCAATTACAACCTGTTTTACCATCAATATCAATTACAACCTGTTTTACCATCAATATCAATTACAACCTGTTCTACCATCAATATCAATTACAACCTGTTCTACCATCAATATCAATTACAACCTGTTCTACCATCAATATCAATTACAACCTGTTTTACCATCAATATCAATTACAACCTGTTCTACCATCAATATCAATTACAACCTGTTCTACCGTCAATATCAATTACAACCTGTTCTACCGTCAATATCAATTACAACCTGTTCTACCGTCAATATCAATTACAACCTGTTCTACCGTCAATATCAATTACAACCTGTTCTACCGTCAATATCAATTACAACCTGTTCTACCGTCAATATCAATTACAACCTGTTCTACCGTCAATATCAATTACAACCTGTTTTACCGTCAATATCAATTACAACCTGTTTTACCGTCAATATCAATTACAACCTGTTTTACCGTCAATATCAATTACAACCTGTTCTACCGTCAATATCAATTACAACCTGTTCTACCGTCAATATCAATTACAACCTGTTCTACCGTCAATATCAATTACAACCTGTTCTACCGTCAATATCAATTACAACCTGTTCTACCATCAATATCAATTATAACCTGTTTAACCATCAATATCAATTACAACCTGTTCTACCATCAATATCAATTACAACCTGTTTTACCATCAATATCAATTACAACCTGTTCTACCATCAATATCAATTACAACCTGTTTTACCATCAATTTCAATTACAACCTGTTTTACCATCAATATCAATTACAACCTGTTCTACCATCAATATCAATTACAACCTGTTCTACCATCAATATCAATTACAACCTGTTCTACCATCAATATCAATTACAACCTGTTCTACCATCAATATCAATTACAACCTGTTTTACCATCAATATCAATTACAACCTGTTTTACCATCAATATCAATTACAACCTGTTCTACCATCAATATCAATTACAACCTGTTCTACCATCAATATCAATTACAACCTGTTCTACCATCAATATCAATTACAACCTGTTCTACCATCAATATCAATTACAACCTGTTATATCATCAATATCAATTACAACCTGTTCTATCATCAATATCAATTACAACCTGTTCTACCATCAATATCAATTACAACCTGTTCTACCATCAATATCAATTACAACCTGTTCTACCATCAATATCAATTACAACCTGTTTTACCATCAATATCAATTACAACCTGTTTTACCATCAATATCAATTACAACCTGTTTTACCATCAATATCAATTACAACCTGTTTTACCATCAATATCAATTACAACCTGTTCTACCATCAATATCAATTACAACCTGTTCTACCATCAATATCAATTACAACCTGTTCTACCATCAATATCAATTACAACCTGTTTTACCATCAATATCAATTACAACCTGTTCTACCATCAATATCAATTACAACCTGTTCTACCATCAATATCAATTACAACCTGTTCTACCATCAATATCAATTACAACCTGTTCTACCATCAATATCAATTACAACCTGTTCTACCATCAATATCAATTACAACCTGTTCTACCATCAATATCAATTACAACCTGTTTTACCATCAATATCAATTACAACCTGTTCTTGTCACGTTCCTGACCTATTTATGTTAGTTTGTTATGTGTGTTAGTTGGTCAGGACGTGAGGTTGGGTGGGCATTCTATGTTTTCTGTTTCTGTGTTGGTTTTTGGGTTGCCTGGTATGGCTCTTAATTAGAGGCAGGTGTTTGGCGTTCCTCTAATTAAGAGTCATATTTAGGTAGGCGTTGTCACAGTGTTCGTTGTGGGTGATTGTCTTCCGTGTCTGTGTCTGTACACCACGCGGGACTGTTTACGGTTTGTTCGGTTTGTGTAGTCTATGTTTCCTATTCGTGCGTTCTTCTTGTTTTATGTAAGTTCGTCGTCTAGGTCTGTCTACACAGTTTGTTGTTTTTGTTAGTTTAGTCAAGTTCGTGTTTTCGTTAATAAAATATGTCATTTCACTACGCTGCGCCTTGGTTCCCTCAATACTCCTCCTCTTCAGATGAAGAGGAGGAGGACTGCCGTTACAGAATCACCCACCAAGAATCCAGAACCAAGCAGCGTAATTTGGAGCAACGGGGAAGTATACAGGACTTGTGGAGTTGGGAGCAAATATTTAACGGAGAAGGACCATGGGCTAAAGTGAATCACCGTCCATGGGAACAGCTGGAGGCAGCTCGGAGAGTGGAGGAAAAGAGAGAGAGGAACCGGAGTTATGAGGGAACGCGTCTTGCACGGAAGCCCAAAAAGCCCGTGAGTAACACCCCAAAATTTCTTGGGGGGGGGCTAAGAGGTAGTGGGCCAAGGGCAGGTAGGAGACCTGCGCCCACTTCCCAGGCTTACCGTGGAGAGCGGGAGTACGGGCAGGCGCCGTGTTACGCAGTAGAGCGCACGGTGTCTCCTGTACGAGTGCATAGCCCAGTGCGGGTTATTCCACCTCCCCGCACTGGTAGGGCTAGATTGGGTATTGAGCCAGGTGTCATGAGGCCGGCTCAACGCGTCTGGTCTCCAGTGCGTCTCCTCGGGCCGGCATACATGGCACCTGCCTTACGCATGGTTTCCCCGGTTCGCCTACATAGGCCGGTGCGGGTTATTCCACCTCCCCGCACTGGTCGGGCGACCGGGAGTATTCAACCAGGTAAGGTTGGGCAGGCTCAATGCTCAAGAGTGCCAGTACGCCTCCACGGTCCGGTATTTCCGGCGCCACCTCCCCGCCCCAGCCTAGTACCTACAGTGCCTACACTACGCACTAGGCTACCAGTGCGTCTCCTGAGCCCTGTTCCTCCTCCACGCACTCTCCCTGTAGTGCGTGTATCCAGTTCGGTGCCTCCAGTTCCGGCACCACGCACTAAGCCTCCTGTGCGTCTCCAGAGCCCTGTACACACTGTATCTTCTCCCCCTACTAATCCTGATGTGCTTGTCCTCAGCCCGGTGTCACCAGTGCCGGTACCACGCACCAGGTATAGAGTGGGCTTTGAGAGTACAGTGTGCCCTGTCCCTGCTCCCCGCACTAGTATGAAGGTGCGTGTCCTTAGCCCGGTGCCTCCAGTTCCGGCACCACGCACCAGGTCTACAGTGCGCATTATCCGGCCAGAGCCATCCGTCTCACCAGCGCCATCTGAGCCATCCGTCTCACCAGCGCCATCTGAGCCATCCGTCTCACCAGCGCCATCTGAGCCATCCGTCTCCCCAGCGCCGTCTGAGCCATCCGTCTGCAATGAGCCTGCAAAGCCGCCCGTCTGCCATGAGCCTGCAAAGCCGCCCGTCTGCCATGAGCCTACAGAGCCGTCCGCCAGACAGGAGCCGCTAGAGCCGCCCGCCAGACAGGAGCCGCTAGAGCCGTCCGTCAGACAGGATCTGCCAGAGCCGCCAACCAGACAGGATCTGCCAGAGCCGCCAACCAGACAGGATCTGCCAGAGCCGCCAACCGGACAGGATCTGCCAGAGCCGCCAACCAGACAGGATCTGCCAGAGCCGCCAGCGAGCCATGAGCGTCCAGAGCCGCCAGCCTGCCATGAGCGTCGAGAGCCGTCAGCCTGCCATGAGCGTCGAGAGCCGTCAGCCAGCCATGAGCGTCGAGAGCCGTCAGCCAGCCATGAGCGTCGAGAGCCGTCAGCCAGCCATGAGCGTCGAGAGCCGTCAGCCAGCCATGAGCGTCGAGAGCCGTCAGCCAGCCATGAGCGTCGAGAGCCGTCAGCCAGCCATGAGCGTCGAGAGCCGTCAGCCAGCCATGAGCGTCGAGAGCCGTCAGCCAGCCATGAGCGTCGAGAGCCGTCAGCCAGCCATGAGCGTCGAGAGCCGTCAGCCAGCCATGAGCGTCGAGAGCCGTCAGCCTGCCATGAGCGTCCAGATTCGTCAGTCAGCCATGAGCTGCCCTTCAGCCAGAAAAGGCTATATACCCAGAACTGCCCCTCAGTCCAGAGCTGTCTCTCTGTCCGGAGCTGCCTTTCAGTCCGGAGTTGCCCCTCTATCATGATCTCCCTCTCTATCTTGATCTACCTCTTTATTCTTATCTATCCCTCTGTCTGGTGCTATCCCTCTGTCTTGATCAATCTCTCTGTCCCGGTGCTGTCCCTATCAGTGATGTTACTAAGAAGATTTTGTGGGGGTAAAAGGAGGGTGGACATTCTTAGGGGGAGATGGAGGCTAGGATGGATTATGGTGGGGTGGGGACCTCGCCCGGAGCCACCACCGTGGTTAGATGCCCACCCAGACCCTCCCCTAGACTTTGTGCTGGTGCGCCCGGAGTTCGCACCTTATGGGGGGGGTTATGTCACGTTCCTGACCTATTTATGTTAGTTTGTTATGTGTGTTAGTTGGTCAGGACGTGAGGTTGGGTGGGCATTCTATGTTTTCTGTTTCTGTGTTGGTTTTTGGGTTGCCTGGTATGGCTCTTAATTAGAGGCAGGTGTTTGGCGTTCCTCTAATTAAGAGTCATATTTAGGTAGGCGTTGTCACAGTGTTCGTTGTGGGTGATTGTCTTCCGTGTCTGTGTCTGTACACCACGCGGGACTGTTTACGGTTTGTTCGGTTTGTGTAGTCTATGTTTCCTATTCGTGCGTTCTTCTTGTTTTATGTAAGTTCGTCGTCTAGGTCTGTCTACACAGTTTGTTGTTTTTGTTAGTTTAGTCAAGTTCGTGTTTTCGTTAATAAAATATGTCATTTCACTACGCTGCGCCTTGGTTCCCTCAATACTCCTCCTCTTCAGATGAAGAGGAGGAGGACTGCCGTTACAGTTCTACCATCAATATCAATTACAACCTGTTCTACCATCAATATCAATTACAACCTGTTCTACCATCAATATCAATTACAACCTGTTCTACCATCAATATCAATTACAACCTGTTCTACCATCAATATCAATTACAACCTGTTCTACCATCAATATCAATTACAACCTGTTTTACCATCAATATCAATTACAACCTGTTCTACCATCAATATCAATTACAACCTGTTCTACCATCAATATCAATTACAACCTGTTCTACCATCAATATCAATTACAACCTGTTCTACCGTCAATATCAATTACAACCTGTTTTACCGTCAATATCAATTACAACCTGTTCTACCGTCAATATCAATTACAACCTGTTCTACCGTCAATATCAATTACAACCTGTTCTACCGTCAATATCAATTACAACCTGTTCTACCGTCAATATCAATTACAACCTGTTCTACCGTCAATATCAATTACAACCTGTTCTACCATCAATATCAATTACAACCTGTTCTACCATCAATATCAACCTGTTATACCATCAATATCAATTACAACCTGTTATACCATCAATATCAATTACAACCTGTTCTACCATCAATATCAATTACAAGCTGTTCTACCATCAATATCAATTACAAGCTGTTCTACGATCAATATCAATTACAACCTGTTCTACCATCAATATCAATTACAACCTGTTCTACCATCAATATCAATTACAACCTGTTCTACCATCAATATCAATTACAACCTGTTTTACCATCAATATCAATTACAACCTGTTCTACCATCAATATCAATTACAACCTGTTCTACCATCAATATCAATTACAACCTGTTCTACCATCAATATCAATTACAACCTGTTCTACCATCAATATCAATTACAACCTGTTCTACCATCAATATCAATTACAACCTGTTCTACCATCAATATCAATTACAACCTGTTCTACCATCAATATCAATTACAACCTGTTCTACCATCAACATCAATTACAACCTGTTCTACCATCAACATCAATTACAACCTGTTCTACCATCAATATCAATTACAACCTGTTCTACCATCAATATCAATTACAACCTGTTCTACCATCAATATCAATTACAACCTGTTCTACCATCAATATCAATTACAACCTGTTTTACCATCAATATCAATTACAACCTGTTTTACCATCAATATCAATTACAACCTGTTCTACCATCAATATCAATTACAACCTGTTCTACCATCAATATCAATTACAACCTGTTCTACCATCAATATCAATTACAACCTGTTCTACCATCAATATCAATTACAACCTGTTTTACCATCAATATCAATTACAACCTGTTCTACCATCAATATCAATTACAACCTGTTTTACTATCAATTACAACCTGTTCTACCATCAATATCAATTACAACCTGTTTTACCATCAATATCAATTACAACCTGTTTTACCATCAATATCAATTACAACCTGTTCTACCATCAATATCAATTACAACCTGTTCTACCATCAATATCAATTACAACCTGTTCTACCATCAATATCAATTACAACCTGTTCTACCATCAATATCAATTACAACCTGTTTTACCATCAATATCAATTACAACCTGTTTTACCATCAATATCAATTACAACCTGTTCTACCATCAATATCAATTACAACCTGTTCTACCATCAATATCAATTACAACCTGTTCTACCATCAATATCAATTACAACCTGTTCTACCATCAATATCAATTACAACCTGTTATATCATCAATATCAATTACAACCTGTTCTATCATCAATATCAATTACAACCTGTTCTACCATCAATATCAATTACAACCTGTTCTACCATCAATATCAATTACAACCTGTTCTACCATCAATATCAATTACAACCTGTTTTACCATCAATATCAATTACAACCTGTTTTACCATCAATATCAATTACAACCTGTTTTACCATCAATATCAATTACAACCTGTTTTACCATCAATATCAATTACAACCTGTTCTACCATCAATATCAATTACAACCTGTTCTACCATCAATATCAATTACAACCTGTTCTACCATCAATATCAATTACAACCTGTTTTACCATCAATATCAATTACAACCTGTTCTACCATCAATATCAATTACAACCTGTTCTACCATCAATATCAATTACAACCTGTTCTACCATCAATATCAATTACAACCTGTTCTACCATCAATATCAATTACAACCTGTTCTACCATCAATATCAATTACAACCTGTTTTACCATCAATATCAATTACAACCTGTTCTACCATCAATATCAATTACAACCTGTTCTACCATCAATATCAATTACAACCTGTTCTACCATCAATATCAATTACAACCTGTTCTACCATCAATATCAATTACAACCTGTTCTACCATCAATATCAATTACAACCTGTTCTACCATCAATATCAATTACAACCTGTTTTACCATCAATATCAATTACAACCTGTTCTACCATCAATATCAATTACAACCTGTTCTACCATCAATATCAATTACAACCTGTTCTACCGTCAATATCAATTACAACCTGTTCTACCGTCAATATCAATTACAACCTGTTTTACCGTCAATATCAATTACAACCTGTTCTACCGTCAATATCAATTACAACCTGTTCTACCGTCAATATCAATTACAACCTGTTCTACCGTCAATATCAATTACAACCTGTTCTACCGTCAATATCAATTACAACCTGTTCTACCATCAATATCAATTATAACCTGTTTAACCATCAATATCAATTACAACCTGTTCTACCATCAATATCAATTACAACCTGTTTTACCATCAAAATCAATTACAACCTGTTCTACCATCAATATCAATTACAACCTGTTTTACTATCAATTACAACCTGTTTTACCATCAAAATCAATTACAACCTGTTCTACCATCAATATCAATTACAACCTGTTTTACCATCAATATCAATTACAACCTGTTCTACCATCAATATCAATTACAACCTGTTCTACCATCAATATCAATTACAACCTGTTCTACCATCAATATCAATTACAACCTGCAACAACAAACGAAGGAGTTAATACCAACACAACAACAACAACAAACAAAGGACCTAATACCAACACAACAACAACAACAAACAAAGGACCTAATACCAACACAACAACAACAACAACAAACAAAGGAGTTAATACCAACACAACAACAACAACAAACAAAGGAGTTAATACCAACACAACAACAACAACAACAAACAAAGGAGTTAATACCAACACAACAACAAACAAAGGAGTTAATACCAACACAACAACAACAACAAACAAAGGAGTTAATACCAACACAACAACAACAACAAACAAAGGAGTTAATACCAACACAACAACAACAACAACAACAAACAAAGGAGTTAATACTAACACAACAACAACAAACAAAGGAGTTAATACCAACACAACAACAACAACAAACAAAGGAGTTAATACCAACACAACAACAACAACAAAAAAACAAAGGAGTTAATACTAACACAACAACAACAAACAAAGGAGTTAATACTAACACAACAACAACAACAAACAAAGGAGTTAATACTAACACAACAACAACAACAAACAAAGGAGTTAATACCAACACAACAACAACAACAAACAAAGGAGTTAATACCAACACAACAACAACAACAAACAAAGGAGTTAATACTAACACAACAACAACAACAACAACAACAACAAACAAAGGAGTTAATACTAACACAACAACAACAAACAAAGGAGTTAATACTAACACAACAACAACAAACAAAGGAGTTATTACTAACACAACAACAACAACAAACAAAGGAGTTAATACCAACACAACAACAACAACAAACAAAGGAGTTAATACCAACACAACAACAACAACAAACAAAGGAGTTAATACTAACACAACAACAACAACAAACAAAGGCGTTAATACCAACACAACAACAACAACAAACAAAGGACCTAATACTAACACAACAACAACAACAAACAAAGGAGTTAATACCAACACAACAACAACAACAAACAAAGGAGTTAATACTAACACAACAACAACAACAACAAACAAAGGAGTTAATACTAACACAACAACAACAAACAAAGGAGTTAATACTAACACAACAACAACAACAAACAAAGGAGTTAATACCAACACAACAACAACAACAAACAAAGGAGTTAATACCAACACAACAACAACAACAAACAAAGGAGTTAATACTAACACAACAACAACAACAAACAAAGGAGTTAATACCAACACAACAACAACAACAAACAAAGGAGTTAATACCAAGACAACAAAAACAACAAACAAAGGAGTTAATACCAAGACAACAAAAACAACAACAAACAAAGGAGTTAATACCAACACAACAACAAACAAAGGAGTTAATACCAACACAACAAAAACAACAACAAACAAAGGAGTTAATACCAACACAACAACAACAACAAACAAAGGAGTTAATACTAACACAACAACAACAACAACAAACAAAGGAGTTAATACCAACACAACAACAACAACAAACAAAGGAGTTAATACTAACACAACAACAACAACAAACAAAGGACCTAATACTACCACAACAACAACAACAAACAAAGGAGTTAATACCAACACAACAACAACAACAACAACAAACAAAGGAGTTAATACTAACACAACAACAACAAACAAAGGAGTTAATACCAACACAACAACAACAACAAACAAAGGAGTTAATACTAACACAACAACAACAACAAACAAAGGACCTAATACCAACACAACAACAACAACAACAAACAAAGGAGTTAATACTAACACAACAACAACAAACAAAGGAGTTAATACTAACACAACAACAACAACAAACAAAGGACCTAATACCAACACAACAACAACAACAACAAACAAAGGAGTTAATACTAACACAACAACAACAAACAAAGGAGTTAATACTAACACAACAACAACAACAAACAAAGGAACTAATACCAACACAACAACAACAAACAAAGGAGTTAATACTAACACAACAACAACAAACAAAGGAGTTAATACCAACACAACAACAACAACAAACAAAGGAGTTAATACCAACACAACAACAACAACAAACAAAGGAGTTAATACTAACACAACAACAACAACAAACAAAGGACCTAATACCAACACAACAACAACAACAACAAACAAAGGAGTTAATACTAACACAACAACAACAAACAAAGGAGTTAATACTAACACAACAACAACAACAAACAAAGGACCTAATACCAACACAACAACAACAACAACAAACAAAGGAGTTAATACTAACACAACAACAACAAACAAAGGAGTTAATACTAACACAACAACAACAACAAACAAAGGATCTAATACCAACACAACAACAACAACAACAAACAAAGGAGTTAATACCAACACAACAACAACAACAAACAAAGGAGTTAATACTAACACAACAACAACAACAAACAAAGGAGTTAATACTAACACAACAACAACAACAAACAAAGGAGTTAATACCAACACAACAACAACAACAAACAAAGGAGTTAATACTAACACAACAACAACAACAAACAAAGGAGTTAATACTAACACAACAACAACAAACAAAGGAGTTAATACTAACACAACAACAACAAACAAAGGAGTTATTACTAACACAACAACAACAACAAACAAAGGAGTTAATACCAACACAACAACAACAACAAACAAAGGAGTTAATACCAACACAACAACAACAACAAACAAAGGAGTTAATACTAACACAACAACAACAACAAACAAAGGCGTTAATACCAACACAACAACAACAACAAACAAAGGACCTAATACTAACACAACAACAACAACAAACAAAGGAGTTAATACCAACACAACAACAACAACAAACAAAGGAGTTAATACTAACACAACAACAACAACAACAAACAAAGGAGTTAATACTAACACAACAACAACAAACAAAGGAGTTAATACTAACACAACAACAACAACAAACAAAGGAGTTAATACCAACACAACAACAACAACAAACAAAGGAGTTAATACCAACACAACAACAACAACAAACAAAGGAGTTAATACTAACACAACAACAACAACAAACAAAGGAGTTAATACCAACACAACAACAACAACAAACAAAGGAGTTAATACCAAGACAACAAAAACAACAAACAAAGGAGTTAATACCAAGACAACAAAAACAACAACAAACAAAGGAGTTAATACCAACACAACAACAAACAAAGGAGTTAATACCAACACAACAAAAACAACAACAAACAAAGGAGTTAATACCAACACAACAACAACAACAAACAAAGGAGTTAATACTAACACAACAACAACAACAACAAACAAAGGAGTTAATACCAACACAACAACAACAACAAACAAAGGAGTTAATACTAACACAACAACAACAACAAACAAAGGACCTAATACTACCACAACAACAACAACAAACAAAGGAGTTAATACCAACACAACAACAACAACAAACAAAGGAGTTAATACTAACACAACAACAACAAACAAAGGAGTTAATACCAACACAACAACAACAACAAACAAAGGAGTTAATACTAACACAACAACAACAACAAACAAAGGACCTAATACCAACACAACAACAACAACAACAAACAAAGGAGTTAATACTAACACAACAACAACAAACAAAGGAGTTAATACTAACACAACAACAACAACAAACAAAGGACCTAATACCAACACAACAACAACAACAACAAACAAAGGAGTTAATACTAACACAACAACAACAAACAAAGGAGTTAATACTAACACAACAACAACAACAAACAAAGGAACTAATACCAACACAACAACAACAACAACAAACAAAGGAGTTAATACTAACACAACAACAACAAACAAAGGAGTTAATACCAACACAACAACAACAACAAACAAAGGAGTTAATACCAACACAACAACAACAACAAACAAAGGAGTTAATACTAACACAACAACAACAACAAACAAAGGACCTAATACCAACACAACAACAACAACAACAAACAAAGGAGTTAATACTAACACAACAACAACAAACAAAGGAGTTAATACTAACACAACAACAACAACAAACAAAGGACCTAATACCAACACAACAACAACAACAACAAACAAAGGAGTTAATACTAACACAACAACAACAAACAAAGGAGTTAATACTAACACAACAACAACAACAAACAAAGGATCTAATACCAACACAACAACAACAACAACAAACAAAGGAGTTAATACCAACACAACAACAACAACAAACAAAGGAGTTAATACTAACACAACAACAACAACAAACAAAGGAGTTAATACTAACACAACAACAACAACAAACAAAGGAGTTAATACCAACACAACAACAACAACAAACAAAGGAGTTAATACCAACACAACAACAACAACAAACAAAGGAGTTAATACCAACACAACAACAACAACAACAAACAAAGGAGTTAATACTAACACAACAACAACAACAACAAACAAAGGCGTTAATACCAACACAACAACAACAACAAACAAAGGAGTTAATACCAACACAACAACAACAACAAACAAAGGAGTTAATACCAACACAACAACAACAACAAACAAAGGAGTTAATATCAACACAACAACAACAACAAACAAAGGAGTTTGTCAGATCAATGTCCCTGTTTTATAAGATAGTACTCACTGTATTTACTGGTGTTAATCAGATCTCCAGTCTTCTCTTCTTCGTCTTCCTCTAATGTGACAGTAATCTCCTCCTCCTCCTCCTTCACTCCAAAAACGTCTTCCTCTTCTTTCACTGTGACAGTCATCTCCCCCTCCTTCATTCCAAAAACGACATCCTCCTCTTTCTCTTCCTTCTCCTCCTCCTCTTCTTTCACGGTAGTCAACATCTTCCTCCTCTTTCACGCTGAAAGCGTTTTCTCTTATTTCACTGTAACGTCTTCCTCTTTTACTGTAACATCCTCCACTTCTTTCTCGAGTTTCTTTCTCCGTCCACCAGACCTCCTCTTCATTAGCAGGAGAAGAGTTAGCTTAGTGACCTCCTGTCATGGGGTGTTAGCTTGCTACCTCACTAGCATCAGCAACTAGCTTAGTGTTATTGCTAAGTTAACCAGCTAGCTAGATGTCTAACAACGTCAATATGAAATTAAACGGGGTAACAGCTAGACGACATAAATGTCTTTAAAACATATATATACGCTGAAAGCTTCGAAAGAGCTCCAATGTTTCCGCTATGTTGGCTAACAAGCTACCGAGATGGTTGGCTGGCTAACAGTTGTTATTGTTGAAGAAACGTCCCGTCCACTAGATTACACGTCACACCGGTAGCATCCTCCTGAAAGACGCACATCGCCAACTGCTGACTGGAGTGGGAAACGCAGTTGAGAGAAGTTTTTTTAAAATTTCCATACAAAACGTTCATTTAATTTCATTAATTAAATAATATGAATGTATTAAGACGTACAAAGGAAAGCATGTGTTGATTGATTGGTGCTGATGTGTAATGAGTGATGATGGAGGTAAACAAACCTAACTGCATGCCCAGGCATATCATCAGACTGCATACAGACATAACTGCATCCCCAGTCCCTGGTATACCACCAGACTGCATACAAACCTAACTGCATCCCCAGTCCCTGGTATATCACCAGACTGCATACAAACCTAACTGCATCCCCAGTCCCTGGTATATCACCAGACTGCATACAAACCTAACTGCATGCCCAGGCCCTGGTATACCACCAGACTGCATACAAACCTAACTGCATGCCCAGGCCCAGGCATATCATCAGACTGCATACAGACATAACTGCATGCCCAGGCCCTGGCATACCACCAGACTGCATACAAAGAGGCACTGAACACTCAAATGTTCTACTGCTCCATTTCCGGTTCCTCTTATAGAATATCAGCTCAATAGTATTGTGGAGCTCCTGCATCTATATATAAACAGTACCAGCACCCAAAATGAGTACCAGCACCTATTTCAGTCCAAGTCACACACTGCTTTGCTTTGCTTTGAGCAATGTAAACAGTGTTCTGGAATGTTTCAAGAAAGGGTTTAATGAGGGGCTATAATTCACAGAGCTGCTGCTGTGATGAACCTCTCTGCCTCTTTAGCTAATCCACTTCCGGTACTCCACGTCATGTGCCAAAGAGAAAGAGACTGGCCTTTCTGACATCTTCAAATATGAACATTCTATTATTAATTATATATATATATATATAATTAATAACATAATATAATTATATATTAATAACAACGATTATGCAAATATTGGAAGGATGACTTTATCTCCACGGAACATGTTGGTATCCGGTTACTAAGCAACCGGTCTGTCAAAAGTTGCTAGCTCACGTCTAAAATTCTCAAACTAAACACTGCATTTCCAAACACAAAACATCATAGTCTTGATTTTTTTAATCTTCACAATAAAACTTTACATTGTTAACAGTTTAATAATAGTTGTTGACTTTGTTATAAATTCGAATTACATTTTTTTTGAGGCTCCACATGTTGTCATGGAAAAATACTCATGTTATTTACAACAACCAAAGAGCAACTTCGTCGTAAATTCAGCACATCTTGAACGTTGAGACTTTGGCAATGACAAGGAGTGGTATGTTACCTAAAGAGACCAGTACTCAGACTAGGAAAGTAGCTAAGGATTGGCTGTCATTTTCCATTAAATGCCTTGTGTTATGTGTTGTTTTTGCAGACCCGGCAGTGGATACTATCCACTGTGCACTGGCGACAAACTGGACAGGAATAACAACTAGGTTATATTCCGGATTCAGGTTGATCGCCGTAGATTTGAGCCCGATTAATTACGTAGAAACGGGTAACGAGTTCTGTTTACAAACACTAATAAAGCGTAGCTAATTAATTGGTATGTCCAAGAACAAGCGACAAAACCCAGTATTGTCTGTTCCAAAGCCAGGAAGATGGCTAGCACTTCTAGCAACCCAACTATCTTATCTGGTTCCTCAAATTCCCCTTTCACTACCGGGTTTCGTCGCCGGCTGTCCTACCCAGTACCGAAGGACAACCTCCCCCTGTACAATCCCTAAAGTCGATGTCCGCGACCGGAAATCTAATTAGCTTAATAAATAAGTCAATTTAAGGTAGAGATATGTTTTTATTGTTGCATTTGATATGTCTCAATCCACCGCATTCCCATATGTCCCACTTCCGCATCTGCGGTGAAAGGCGACAGAGGTAGAGCAGTGTTTTTTCAGACTATGAGACAAACAAGTGTCAGGAGAATCTTCTGAAGTTGGTACAGCCGATCTGCCAGCTTCCGTCTGAAACGTCCGAACCGTTTGGTCTACACACTAACACTCTCAGGAATATGTACATGTCAGTTGTTTTGCTGTAGGACGCCCACAGGCCTCACAAGACTCGCCTGAAGGTCCCTCAGTACCACTTGAACACATGAAGGGAAGTATATGGAGACTATTTAATGACAAAAACATGGGGTTCAATACATGTAAAAAAATATATATAGATAAATATACGTTCCCTGATCTTTATTATATCTCTCATGGAAAGAGCAGGTGATCCTAATGTTATATACATTCAGTTTACAACATTTACAATATTCACATTTCAACAAAGTGAATAATGAGCAGAGGAAGACAGAAAATCTGTGTAAATGAAATTGTATTAAAAGGACAGACACTTAAGAACAAATTTCTTTTTGATATTTTTTTGTGGGGAACTATCTGTTATTCAATGTGTTTCTATTGGCTAATAGCAGTAAGGACTATCTGTTATTCAATGTGTTTCTATTGGCTAATAGCAGTAAGGGCTATCTGTTATTCAATGTGTTTCTATTGGCTAATAGCAGTAAGGACTATCTGTTATTCAATGTGTTTCTATTGGCTAATAGCAGTAAGGGCTATCTGTTATTCAATGTGTTTCTATTGGCTAATAGCAGTAAGGGCTATCTGTTATTCAATGTGTTTCTATTGGCTAATAGCAGTAAGGACTATCTGTTATTCCATGTGTTTCTATTGGCTAATAGCAGTAAGGACTATCTGTTATTCAATGTGTTTCTATTGGCTAATAGCAGTAAGGACTATCTGTTATTCAATGTGTTTCTATTGGCTAATAGCAGTAAGGACTGTCTGTTATTCAATGTGTTTCTATTGGCTAATAGCAGTAAGGACTGTCTGTTATTCAATGTGTTTCTATTGGCTAATAGCAGTAAGGACTATCTGTTATTCAATGTGTTTCTATTGGCTAATAGCAGTAAGGACTGTCTGTTATTCAATGTGTTTCTATTGGCTAATAGCAGTAAGGACTAGCTGTCATTCAATGTGTTTCTATTGGCTAATAGCAGTAGGGACTGTTATTCAATGTGTTTCTATTGGCTAATAGCAGTAAGGACTATCTGTTATTCAATGTGTTTCTATTGGCTAATAGCAGTAAGAACTATCTGTTATTCAACGTGTTTCTATTGGCTAATGGCAGTAAGGACTATCTGTTATTCAATGTGTTTCTATTGGATAATAGCAGTAAGGGCTGTTATTCAATGTGTTTCTATTGGCTAATAGCAGTAAGGACTATCTGTTATTCAATGTGTTTTTATTGGCTAATAGCAGTAAGGACTATCTGTTATTCAATGTGTTTCTATTGGCTAATAGCAGTAAGGACTATCTGTCATTCAATGTGTTTTTATTGGCTAATAGCAGTAAGGACTATCTGTTGTTCCATGTAGTGAATCTGTCATTCAATGCATTTTTGGGGGGGTAATGGCAGTTAGGCCCAAAATGATTTTTTTTCATCAAATTTTTTTTTTAATGTATTTTTTGGGATACTTCAAGGAGTCTTAAAATACAGAATCAAAAATCTAAATGATTCTTGGTGACCTTCTCAAAACAATTCCGTATAGCTTCCACATTGTTCCTTATTTTCCATGCATAGCCCCTCGTTGATTGATCCCTTACTGATGTAAGGGGAGATACAGTATTATTAGGAGGCAGAGAAAACCCCGGTTTGATGATGTCATTACAGTATTGTTAGGAGGCAGGGAAACCCCGGTTTGATGATGTCATTACAGTATTGTTAGGAGGCAGGGAAACCCCCGTTTGATGATGTCATCTAAATAAATCAATATCAGCCGGTTTTCTGTTCAGCAGTTTTTTACCTGATTAAGTACAATTCCATTGGACATTAATGTTCGAAGTTTAATTTATATTCCTCAAATTGAAGTTGAACATTATGCTGTCGCTGTTTTCCTTTTGACAAATACCCCCAATGTCAAAACACACTTTTAACGTGTCCACAGGGCCGGGTTAAGAAATCACAGGCAGCGCGACATGCTGCCCAAACTACAGCCTTCCCGACTGTAAGGCATACTGGTAACTACCAAAATAAAGGAAACACTTGAGTAAATGAGGGATACAAAGTATTCGTTATGGTGTGGGGTCAGTGGTGGTTCTAGACCCCTGCCCACCCCCAGAACCGCTAGTGTGTGGGGTTGCATTTTCCTGCCATGATTTAGGTCCACATAATCTATGCCAAAGTGCATCCACCCGGCACAGCCAGAAGAGGACTGGCCACCCCTCATAGCCTGGTTCCTCTCTAGGTTTCTTCCTAGGTTTTGGCCTTTCTAGGGAGTTTTTCCTAGCCACCGTGCTTCTACACCTGCATTGCTTGCTGTTTGGGGTTTTAGGCTGGGTTTCTGTACAGCACTTCGAGATATTAGCTGATGTACGAAGGGCTATATAAAATAAACTTGATTGATTGAAGCTGTTCTGGCAGCTTGTGGCCCAACACCTTTTTAAGAAGCTTTATGTTGGTGTTTCCTTTATTTTGGCAGATACCTGTATGCGCTTGTGATAAAACTTAATCCATAGTTATTTTTTTCCCTAAAACTATTGATCCTCTGTTTTCCTAATTTTTGCTCTCTGGTGTATTTTGAACATTGAGAGTGGGCTCCTGTGGTTGGATAAAAAATATATAATTATAGAACAATGTACATATAAAGTACTCAGATCTCTTGACTTTTTCCACATTTTATCACCTTACAGCCTTATTCAAAAAATAAATATATGTTTTCCCCCTCAATCTACACACCATACCCCATAATGACATCACAATACCCCATAATGACATCACAATACACCATAATGAAAAAGCAAAAACAGGTTTTTAGAAATTGTTGCAAAATTATAAAAAATTCAATAAAAGGAAATAGCACATTTACATAAGTATTCAGACCCTCAGTACTTTGTTGAAGCACCTTTTGGCAGCGATTACGGCTTCGAGTCTTCTTGGGTATGACGCTACAAGCTTTGGCACACCTGTATTTGGGGAGATTCTCCCATTCTTCTCTGCAGATCCTCTCAAGCTCTGTCAGGTTGAATGGGGAGCGTTGCTGCACAGCTATTTTCACGTCTCTCCAGAGATGTTCGATCGGGTTCAAGTCCGGGCTCCGGCTGGACCACTCATGGACATTCAGAGACTTGTCCCGAAGCCACTCCTGCGTTATCCTGTTGGAAGGTGAACCGTCGCCCCAGTCTGAGGTCCTGAGCGCTCTAGAGCAGGTTTTCATCAAGGATCTCTCTGTACTTTGCTCCGTTCACCTTTCCCTTGATCCTGACTAGTCTCCCAGTCCCTGCCCCTGAAAAACATCCCCACAACATGATGCTTCCACCACCATGCTTCACCGTAGGGATGGTGCCTGGTTTCCTCCAGACGTGACACTTGGCATTCAGGCCAAAGAGTTAAATCTTGGTTTAATCAGACCAGAGAATCTTATTTATCATTTAGTCCTTCAGGTGCCTTCTGGCAAACTCCAAGCGGGCTGTGATGTGCCTCTTACTGAGGAGTGGCTTCCCTCTTACGACTCTACCATAAAGGACTGATTTATGGGGAGTGCTGCAGAGATGGTTGTCCTTCTGGAAGGTTCAACAGAGGAACTCTAGAGCTCTGTCAGAGTGACCATCGGGTTCTTGGTCACCTCCCTGACCAAGGCCCTTCTCCCCCGATTTCTCAGTTTGGCCGGGCGGCGAGGTCAAGGAAGAGTCTTGGTTGTTCCATTCAAGAATGATGGAGGCCACTGTGTTCTTGGGGACCTTCAATGCTGCAGAAATGTTTTGGTACCCTTCCCCAGATCTGTGCCTCGACACAATCCTGTCTTGGCGCTCTACAGACAATTCCTTCGATCTCATGGCTTGGGTTTTGCTTTGACATGCACTGTCAACTGTGGGACCTTATATAGACAGGTGTGTGCCTTTCCAAATCATGTCCAATTAATTGAGTTTACCACAGGTGGACTCCAATCAAGTTGTAGAAACATCTCAAGGATGATCAATGGGAACAGGATGCACCTGAATACTAATGCAAATAAGGTATTTCTGTTTTTAATACATTTGCAAACATTGCTAAAAACCTGTTATCGCTTTGTCATTATGGGGAATTGTGATGGGGTATTGTGATGTCATTATGGGGTATTGTGATGGGGTATTGTGATGTCATTATGATGGTATTGTGATGTCATTATGATGTCATTATGGGGTATTGTGTGTAGGTTGATGAGGGAAAATAACAATTGGAACCACCAAGACTCTTCCTTCACCTAGCCTATTATTATTCAGACAAAAATATGTTGCATCAATCAAATGCTTTTTACAATCAAAATAAAATACACATTTTACATAATCTGATTTTAGACATGATCATGTCTCGAGAGGAAAGGCTTTTCTCCTGTGTTCCCTCTCGTGTGTTTTTACACAACAACATCAACAACATTCTCAGTCAAAAACTTGTGAGAACACAGCATCTATATTGTCTTATTTGAGGTCCTGTGTCCTAGAAAATATCTTTCCACAAACCCTCCTCTAACCCGGAGAACGCTGGGCCAAACCCTCCTCTAACCCGGAGAACGCTGGGCCAAACCCTCCTCTAACCCGGAGAACGCTGGGCCAAACCCTCCTCTAACCCGGAGAACGCTGGGCCAAACCCTCCTCTAACCCGGAGAACGCTGGGCCAAACCCCCCTCTAACCCGGAGAACGCTGGGCCAAACCCTCCTCTAACCCGGAGAACGATTAACACAACACTAAATGTCTTTCCACAATTAGGTTCCCTAACTGACTGAACCCTGTTTCCACACTGGGAATCTATTCCACCAGTCCAGAGCCTCGAACCAGGATCTCTAGTGGCACAGCTAGCACTACGGTGCCTTAGACCACTGCGCCACTCGGGAGGCCGTATTTTCTGATGCTTAAATCAGAGATCTTTTACCAGAGTAGCTCTTGCCACATTGATTTCTCTCTTGTGTGTCCGCTGGTGTATAATCAGACTGCTAGATGTCACAAAACACTTCCCACATTGATCACAGCTGTAAGGTTTCTCTCCTGTGTGTGTTCTCCGGTGTATAGTCAGACGGCTAGAAGTAACAAAACTCTTCCCACAATGATCACAGCTATAAGGTTTCTCTCCTGTGTGTGTTCTCTGGTGTACAGTCAGGCAGCTTGAGTGAGTAAAACTCTTCCCACATTGATCACAGCTATAAGGTTTCTCTACTGTGTGTGTTCTCTGGTGTGATTTTAAATGTCCTGACTTAAGAAAACTCTTTCCACAGTCAGAGCAGTGGTACGGTTTCTCTCCTGTGTGCGTTCTCTGGTGTATAGTCAGCTGGCTAGATGTTGTGAAACTCTTCCCACATTGATTACAGCTATAAGGTTTTTCTCCTGTATGGATTCTCTCATGTCTTTTAAGGTCTGCTGAAGAGGTAAATCTCTTCCCACAGTCAGAGCAACAGTGAGGTTTCTCTCCTGTGTGAATTCTCTGGTGTACTTTTAGTGAATCCGATCTTGAGTAACTCTTCCCACAGTCAGGGCAGTGGTGAGATTTCTTCCCTGTGGGTCTCTGCTGGGGTTTCTTGAGGTTTTCTGCTCTGGAGAGACTCTTCTCTGCCTCGTCAGCATCATGATGTTGTTGAGACTCCCCAGAGGATCCACGATAGTCTTGTCTCTCTCCTGTGTGAACAACAAAGTCAGATGGTTAAATCCACAACAGCAGAAATCCACTGTTTATTTGAGGTAAAAGTTGATGCCCAGAGCAGGAAGTTGTACAACAACTTACGTCTGAAACTAATGTTTAATTGCTTTTACAAAGTTATTTGACAATTGTCTTAATATGACAGTCGAGTGAGCAATAATAGCTATATTTAGTTTTTTTTAAATCCACTGAGTAGTAAAGTTGATGATTGTAGTTAGTGGTAACTACAAATTGTTGGCAAGAAATAAGTTATTAAAGTTGTTGAAACCCTCAGCACTAAGCAGTGTGCCAGACGACTTTATGGTCACCAATATAGGCCCCTTTCTGTGTTTGCTAAAATTGCTGCACGAAAGCAATGTGCACGCAATTCGGTTGTAGAAACTCCTCCATGCTAATGAGGAAACCGCTAGTTATGGATGTAGTATATCTGCTAATGAGGAAACCGCTAGTTATGGATGTAGTATATCTGGTAATGAGGAAACCACTAGTTATGGATGTAGTATATCTGGTAATGAGGAAACCGCTAGTTATGGATGTAGTATATCTGGTAATGAGGAAACCACTAGTTATGGATGTAGTATATCTGGTAATGAGGAAACCACTAGTTATGGATGTAGTATATCTGGTAATGAGGAAACCACTAGTTATGGATGTAGTATATCTGGTAATGAGGAAACCACTAGTTATGGATGTAGTATATCTGCTAATGAGGAAACCACTAGTTATGGATGTAGTATATCTGGTAATGAGGAAACAGCTAGTTATGGATGTAGTATATCTGCTAATGAGGAAACCACTAGTTATGGATGTAGTATATCTGCTAATGAGGAAACCACTAGTTATGGATGTAGTATATCTGGTAATGAGGAAACCACTAGTTATGGATGTAGTAAAGGATTTCACTGTTGTATTCGTGACAAATAAACTTTGATTTGATTTCATAGTAAACTCAGCAGGACCCTGTCTTTCAAGGACCCTGTCTTTCAAAGATAATTCGTAAAAATCCAAATAACTTCACAGATCTTCATTGTAAAGGGTTTAAACACTGTTTCCCATGCTTGTTCAATGAACCATAAACAATTAATGAACATGCACCTGTGGAACGGTCGTTAAGACACTAACAGCTTACAGACGGTAGGCAATTAAGGTCACAGTTATGAAAACTTAGGACACTACATTACATTTACATTTAAGTCATTTAGCAGACGCTCTTATCCAGAGCGACTTACATTTTTAACCTTTATTTAACTAGGCAAGTCAGTTAAGAACAAACTCTTATTTTCAATGACGGCCTAGGAACAGTGGGTTAACTGCCTTGTTCAGGGGCAGAACGACAGATTTGTACCTTGTCAGCTCGGGGATTTGAACTTGCAACCTTTCGGTTACTAGCCCAACGCTCTAACCACTAGGCTACCCTGCCGCACTAAAGAGGCCTTTCTACTGACTCTGAAAAACACCAAACGAAAGATGCCCAGGGTCCCTGCTCATCTGCGTGAACGTGCCTTAGGCATGCTGCAAGGAGGCATGAGGACTGCAGATGTGGCCAGGGCAATAAATTGCAATGTCCGTACTGTGAGACGCCTAAGACAGCGCTACAGGGAGACAGGACAGACAGCTGATCGTCCTCGCAGTGGCAGACCACGTGTAACAACACCTGCACAGGATCAGTACATCCGAACATCACACCTGCGGGACAGGTACAGGATGGCAATAACAACTGCCCGAGTTACACCAGGAACGCACAATCCCTCCATCAGTGCTCAGACTGTCCGCAATAGTCAGAGAAGCTGGACTGAGGGCTTGTAGGCCTGTTGTAAGGCAGGTCCTCACCAGACTAGAGGTCGACCGATTAATCGGAATGGCCGATTAATTAGGGCCGATTTCAAGTTTTCATAACAATCGGAAATCGGTAATTTTGGACGCCGAATTTGTCTTTTTTTTTACACCTTTATTTAACTAGGCAAGTCAGTTAAGAACACATTCTTATTTTCAATGACGGCCTAGGAACAGTTGGCTTGTTCAGGGGCAGAATGACAGATTTTTACCTTGTCAGCTCAGGGATTCAATCTTGTAACCTTACGGTTAACTAGTCCAACGCTCTAACCACCTGCCTCACGAGGAGCCTGCCTGTTACGCAAATGCAGTAAGCCAAGGTAAGTTGCTAGCTAGCATTAAACTTATCTTATAAAAAACAATCATTCAATCATAATCACTAGTTAACTACACATGGTTGATGATATTACTAGTTTATCTAGCGTGTCCTGCGTTGCATATAATCGATGCAGTGCGCATTTGCGAAAAAGGACTGTCGTTGCTCCAACGTGTACCTAACCATAAACATCAATGCCTTTCTTAAAATCAATACACAGAAGTATATATTTTTAAACCTGCATATTTAGCTAAAAGAAATCCAGGTTAGCAGGCAATATTAACCAGGTGAAATTGTGTCACTTCTCTTGCGTTCATTGCACGCAGAGTCAGTGTATATGCAACAGTTTGGGCCGCCTGGCTCGTTGCGAACTAATTTGCCAGAATTTTACATAATTATGACATAACATTGAAGGTTGTGCAATGTAACAGGAATATTTAGACTTATGGATGCCACCCGTTAGATAAAATACGGAACGGTTCCGTATTTCACTGAAAGAATAAACGTCTTGTTTTCGAGATGATAGTTTCTGGATTCGGCCATATTAATGACCTGAGGCTCATATTTCTGTGTGTTATTATGTTATAATTAAGTCTATGATTTGATAGAGCAGTCTGACTGGGCGGTGGTAGGCAGCAGCAGGCTCGTAAGCATTCATTCAAACAGCACTTTCGTGCGTTTTGCCAGCAGCTCTTCGCAATGCTTCAAGCATTGCGCTGTTTATGACTTCAAGCCTATCAACTCCCGAGATTAGGCTGGTGTAACCGATGTGAAATGGCTAGCTAGTTAGCGGGGTGCGCGCTAATAGCGTTTCCAACGTCACTCGCTCTGAGACTTGGAGTAGTTGTTCCCCTTGCTCTGCATGGGTAACGCTGCTTCGAGGGTGCCTGTTGTCGATGTGTTGCTGGTTCGAGCCCAGGTAGCGGCGAGGAGAGGGATGGAAGCTATACTGTTACACTGGCAATACTAAAGTGCCTGTAAGAACATCCAATAGTCAAAGGTATATGAAATACAAATCGTATAGAGAGAAATAGTCCTATAATTCCTATAATAACTACAACCTAAAACTTCTTACCCGGGAATATTGAAGACTCATGTTAAAAGGAACCACCAGCTTTCATATGTTCTCATGTTCTGAGCAAGGAACTAAAACGTTAGCTTTCTTACATGGCACATGTTGCACTTTTACTTTCTTCTCCAACACTTTGTTTTTGCATTATTTAAACCAAATTGAACATGTTTCATTATTTATTTGAGGCTAAATTGATTCTATTGATGTATTATATTAAGTTAAAATAAGTGTTCATTCAGTATTGTTGTAATTGTCATTATTACAAATAAATAAAAATAAATTTAAAAAATTGTCCGATTAATCGGTATCGGCTTTTTTTGGTCCTCCAATAATCGGTATCACAGTTGAAAAATCATAATCGGTCGACCTCTACACCAGACATCACCGGCAACAATGTCGCCTATGGGCACAAACCCACCGTCACTGGACCAGACAAGACTGGCAAAAAGTGACGAGTCGCGTTTATCGTCGAAGGAATGAGCGTTACACCGAGGCCTGTACTCTGGAGCGGGATCGATTTGGAGGTGGAGGGTCCGTCATGGTCTGGGCCGGTGTGTCACAGCATCATCGGACTGAACTTGTTGTCATTGCAGGCAATCTCAATGCTGTGCGTTACCGGGAAGACTTCCTCCTCCCTCATGTGGTACCCTTCCTGCAGGCTCATCCTGACATGACCCTTCAGCATGACAAGGCCACCAGCCATACTGTTCGTTCTGTGGGTGATGTCCTGCAAGACGAGGAACGTCAGTGTTCTGCTATGGCCAGCGAAGAGCCCGGATCTCAATCCCATTGAGCACGTCTGGGACCTGTTGGATCGGAGGGTGAGGTGCCTTGGTGGAAGAACTGGCAAATCTGGTGAAGTCCATGAGGAGGAGATGCACTGCAGTACTTAATGCAGCTGGTGGCCACACCAGATACTGACTGTTACTTTGATTTTGACCCCCCCCCCCCCCCCCCCTTTGTTCAGGGACACATTATTCAATTTCTGTTAATCACATGTCTGTGGGACTTGTTCAGTTTATGTCTCAGTTGTTGAATCTTGTTATGTTCATACAAATATGTACACATGTTAAGTTTGCTGAAAATAAACACAAAATAAACATATTTTTTTGCTGAGTTTATATCTGCATTTTTCACAGTGTATTATCTACCAATTCACAGTGTATTATCTACCAATTCACAGTGTATTATCTACCAATTCACAATGTATTATCTACTAATTCACAGTGTATTCTGAATATTACAGCGCATAATCAGCGCAAGATCAGGAGTGCTACTGAAGGAAACTCACATTAAGCTCTGTGTCTAGTCACTAATTCACCACCGTGGAGGAAAACTCAGGGGAGTTCTCATAGGCTGACAGCAAAAATAGCCTCCATTTACAGGTTGATTATGAGTGCATTTCACATTACTTTTGGATAATATTTTTTATTTAACTAGGCAAGTCAGTTAAGAACAAATTCTTATTTATAATGACGGCCTTGGAACAGTGGGTTAACTGCCTTGTTCAGGGGCAGAACGACAGATTTTTTACCTTGTCAGCTCAGGGATTCGATCTTGCAACCTTTCGGTCATGTATTGTACTACCTGCCGCCCCAAATGTAAGGCTTATTTGAATGTCCTGCTTAATATAATGTTTGTGTCATCATCGCAAATCAACTTCTTAATACTTTTTTTTTTTTAAACACCTCAAATCAGTAAAATGCTATTTGGCTTTTCCATCAGCCTGACAATGAGCGTTAGTTTCACGTGTCAATGTCACGTGTACAAGTACAGTGAAATGACTTTTAATTCATTAATTCAATGTAATACTAGAAAATAACAAGGTAGAACACACCAGATATAAGGAGAACACAATAATTAAGTCAGTAGATGTGTATAGGGGTAAAGGTGACTATATACATGGTCAGTTCCATATTAACAATGTACAGGGATACTGGAGTGATGGAGGTAGATATGTATAGGGGGAAGGTGACTATATACAGGGTCAGTACCATATTAACAATGTACAGGGATACTGGAGTGATGGAGGTAGATATGTATAGGGGTAAGGTGACTATATACAGGGTCAGTTCCATATTAACAATGTACAGGGATACTGGAGTGATGGAGGTAGATATGTATAGGGGTAAAGGTGACTATATATACAGGGTCAGTACCATATGAACAATGTACAGGGATACTGGAGTGATGGAGGTAGATATGTATAGGGGGAAGGTGACTATATACAGGGTCAGTACCATATTAACAATGTACAGGGATACTGGGGTGATGGAGGTAGATATGTATAGGGGTAAGGTGACTATATACAGGGTCAGTACCATATTAACAATGTACAGGGATACTCGAGTGATGGAGGTAGATATATATAGGGGTAATCGTACTATATACAGGGTCAGTACCATATTAACAATGTACAGGGATACTGGAGTGATGGAGGTAGATATGTATAGGGGTAAGGTGACTATATACATGGTCAGTACTATATTAACAATGTACAGGGATACTGGAGTGATGGAGGTAGATATGTATAGGGGTAAGGTGACTATATACAGGGTCAGTACCATATTAACAATGTACAGGGATACTGGAGTGATGGAGGTAGATATGTATAGGGGTAAGGTGACTATATACAGGGTCAGTACCATATTAACAATGTACAAGGATACTGGAGTGATGGAGGTAGATATGTATAGGGGTAAAGGTGACTATATATATAGGGTCAGTACCATATTAACAATGTACAGGGATACTGGAGTGATGGAGGTAGATATGTATAGGGGGAAGGTGACTATATACAGGGTCAGTACCATATTAACAATGTACAGGGATACTGGAGTGATGGAGGTAGATATGTATAGGGGGAAGGTGACTATATACAGGGTCAGTACCATATTAACAATGTACAGGGATACTGGAGTGATGGAGGTAGATATGTATAGGGGTAAGGTGACTATATACAGGGTCAGTACCATATTAACAATGTACAGGGATACTGGAGTGATGGAGGTAGATATGTATAGGGGTAAGGTGACTATATACAGGGTCAGTACCATATTAACAATGTACAGGGATACTGGAGTGATGGAGGTAGATATGTATAGGGGTAAAGGTGACTATATACAGGGTCAGTACCATATTAACAATGTACAGGGATACTGGAGTGATGGAGGTAGATATGTATAGGGGTAAGGTGACTATATACAGGGTCAGTACCATATTAACAATGTACAGGGATACTGGAGTGATGGAGGTAGATATGTATAGGGGTAAGGTGACTATATACAGGGTCAGTACCATATTAACAATGTACAAGGATACTGGAGTGATGGAGGTAGATATGTATAGGGGTAAAGGTGACTATATACAGGGTCAGTACCATATTAACAATGTACAGGGATACTGGAGTGATGGAGGTAGATATGTATAGGGGTAAGGTGACTATATACAGGGTCAGTACCATATTAACAATGTACAGGGATACTGGAGTGATGGAGGTAGATATGTATAGGGGTAAGGTGACTATATACAGGGTCAGTACCATATTAACAATGTACAGGGATACTGGAGTGATGGAGGTAGATATGTATAGGGGTAATCATACTATATACAGGGCCATTACCATATTAACAATGTGCAGGGATACTGGAGTGATGGGGGTAGATATGTATAGGGGTAAGGTGACTATATACAGGGTCAGTACCATATTAACAATGTGCAGGGATACTGGAGTGATGGAGGTAGATATGTATAGGGGTAAGGTGACTATATACAGGGTCAGTACCATATTAACAATGTGCAGGGATACTGGAGTGATGGAGGTAGATATGTATAGGTGACTATATACAGGGTCAGTACCATATTAACAATGTACAGGGATACTGGAGTGATGGAGGTAGATATGTATAGGGGTAAAGGTGACTATATACAGGGTCAGTACCATATTAACAATGTACAGGGATACTGGAGTGATGGAGGTAGATATGTATAGGGGTAAGGTGACTATATACAGGGTCAATTCCATATTAACAATGTACAGGGATACTGGAGTGATGGAGGTAGATATGTATAGGGGGAAGGTGACTATATACAGGGTCAGTTCCATATTAACAATGTACAGGGATACTGGAGTGATGGAGGTAGATATGTATAGGGGGAAGGTGACTATATACAGGGTCAGTACCATATTAACAATGTACAGGGATACTGGAGTGATGGAGGTAGATATGTATAGGGGTAAGGTGACTATATACAGGGTCAGTACCATATTAACAATGTGCAGGGATACTGGAGTGATGGAGGTAGATATGTATAGGGGTAAGGTGACTATATATATAGGGTCAGTACCATATGAACAATGTACAGGGATACTGGAGTGATGGAGGTAGATATGTATAGGGGTAAAGGTGACTATATACAGGGTCAGTACCATATTAACAATGTGCAGGGATACTGGAGTGATGGAGGTAGATATGTATAGGGGTAATGTGACTATATACAGGGTCAGTACCATATTAACAATGTACAGGGATACTGGAGTGATGGAGGTAGATATATATAGGGGTAAGGTGACTATATACAGGGTCAGTACCATATTAACAATGTACAGGGATACTGGAGTGATGGAGGTAGATATATATAGGGGTAAGGTGACTATATACAGGGTCAGTACCATATTAACAATGTACAGGGATACTGGAGTGATGGAGGTAGATATGTATAGGGGTAAGGTGACTATATCTATTGGGTCAGTACCATATTAACAATGTACAGGGATACTGGAGTGATGGAGGTATATATGTATAGGGGTAAAGGTGACTATATACAGGGTCAGTACCATATTAACAATGTACAGGGATACTGGAGTGATGGAGGTAGATATGTATAGGGGGAAGGTGACTATATACAGGGTCAGTACCATATTAACAATGTGCAGGGATACTGGAGTGATGGAGGTAGATATGTATAGGGGTAAGGTGACAGGGATACTGGAGTGATGGAGGTAGATATGTATAGGGGGAAGGTGACTATATACAGGGTCAGTACCATATTAACAATGTACAGGGTTACTGGAGTGATGGAGGTAGATATGTATAGGGGTAATCATACTATATACAGGGTCAGTACCATATTAACAATGTACAGGGATACTGGAGTGATGGAGGTAGATATGTATAGGGGTAAGGTGACTATATACAGGGTCAGTACCATATTAACAATGTACAGGGATACTGAAGTGATGGAGGTAGATATGTATAGGGGTAAAGGTGACTATATACAGGGTCAGTACCATATTAACAATGTACAGGGATACTGGAGTGATGGAGGTAGATATGTATAGGGGGAAGGTGACTATATACAGGGTCAGTACCATATTAACAATGTACAGGGATACTGGAGTGATGGAGGTAGATATGTATAGGGGGAAGGTGACTATATACAGGGTCAGTACCATATTAACAATGTACAGGGATACTGGAGTGATGGAGGTAGATATGTATAGGGGGAAGGTGACTATATACAGGGTCAGTACCATATTAACAATGTACAGGGATACTGGAGTGATGGAGGTAGATATGTATAGGGGTAAGGTGACTATATACAGGGTCAGTACCATATTAACAATGTACAGGGATACTGGAGTGATGGAGGTAGATATGTATAGGGGTAATCATACTATATACAGGGTCAGTACCATATTAACAATGTACAGGGATACTGGAGTGATGGAGGTAGATATGTATAGGGGTAAAGGTGACTATATACAGGGTCAGTACCATATTAACAATGTACAGGGATACTGGAGTGATGGAGGTAGATATGTATAGGGGTAATCATACTATATACAGGGTCAGTACCATATTAACAATGTACAGGGATACTGGAGTGATGGAGGTAGATATGTATAGGGGTAAAGGTGACTATATACAGGGTCAGTACCATATTAACAATGTACAGGGATACTGGAGTGATGGAGGTAGATATGTATAGGGGTAATCATACTATATACAGGGTCAGTACCATATTAACAATGTACAGGGATACTGGAGTGATGGAGGTAGATATGTATAGGGGTAAAGGTGACTATATACATGGTCAGTACCATATTAACAATGTACAGGGATACTGGAGTGATGGAGGTAGATATGTATAGGGGTAATCATACTATATACAGGGTCAGTACCATATTAACAATGTACAGGGATACTGGAGTGATGGAGGTAGATATGTATAGGGGGAAGGTGACTATATACAGGGTCAGTACCATATTAACAATGTACAGGGATACTGGAGTGATGGAGGTAGATATGTATAGGGGAAGGTGACTATATACAGGGTCAGTACCATATTAACACTGTACAGGGATACTGTAGTGATGGAGGTAGATATGTATAGGGGTAAGGTGACTATATACAGGGTCAGTACCATATTAACAATGTACAGGGATACTGGAGTGATGGAGGTAGATATGTATAGGGGTAAGGTGACTATATACAGGGTCAGTACCATATTAACAATGTACAGGGATACTGGAGTGATGGAGGTAGATATGTATTGGGGTAAGGTGACTATATACAGGGTCAGTACCATATTAACAATGTACAGGGATACTGGGGTGATGGAGGTAGATATGTATAGGGGTAAAGGTGACTATATACAGGGTCAGTACCATATTAACAATGTACAGGGATACTGGAGTGATGGAGGTAGATATGTATAGGGGGAAGGTGACTATATACAGGGTCAGTACCATATTAACAATGTACAGGGATACTGGAGTGATGGAGGTAGATATGTATAGGGGGAAGGTGACTATATACAGGGTCAGTACCATATGAACAATGTACAGGGATACTGGAGTGATGGAGGTAGATATGTATAGGGGGAAGGTGACTATATACAGGGTCAGTACCATATGAACAATGTACAGGTATACTGGAGTGATGGAGGTAGATATGTATAGGTGACTATATACAGGGTCAGTACCATATTAACAATGTACAGGGATACTGGAGTGATGGAGGTAGATATGTATAGGGGTAAGGTGACTATATACAGGGTCAGTACCATATTAACAATGTACAGGGATACTGGAGTGATGGAGGTAGATATGTATAGGGGTAAAGGTGACTATATACAGGGTCAGTACCATATTAACAATGTACAGGGATACTGGAGTGATGGAGGTAGATATGTATAGGGGGAAGGTGACTATATACAGGGTCAGTACCATATTAACAATGTACAGGGATACTGGAGTGATGGAGGTAGATATGTATAGGGGGAAGGTGACTATATACAGGGTCAGTACCATATTAACAATGTGCAGGGATACTGGAGTGATGGAGGTAGATATGTATAGGGGGAAGGTGACTATATATATAGGGTCAGTACCATATTAACAATGTACAGGGATACTGGAGTGATGGAGGTAGATATGTATAGGGGTAAGGTGACTATATACAGGGTCAGTACCATATTAACAATGTACAGGGATACTGGAGTGATGGAGGTAGATATGTATAGGGGTAAGGTGACTATATACAGGGTCAGTACCATATTAACAATGTACAGGGTTACTGGAGTGATGGAGGTAGATATGTATAGGAGTAAGGTGACTATATACAGGGTCAGTACCATATTAACAATGTACAGGGATACTGGAGTGATGGAGGTAGATATGTATAGGGGTAAAGGTGACTATATACAGGGTCAGTACCATATTAACAATGTACAGGGATACTGGAGTGATGGAGGTAGATATGTATAGGGGTAAGGTGACTATATACAGGGTCAGTACCATATTAACAATGTGCAGGGATACTGGAGTGATGGAGGTAGATATGTATAGGGGTAAAGGTGACTATATACAGGGTCAGTACCATATTAACAATGTACAGGGATACTGGAGTGATGGAGGTAGATATATATAGGGGTAAGGTGACTATATACAGGGTCAGTACCATATTAACAATGTACAGGGATACTGGAGTGATGGAGGTAGATATGTATAGGGGTAAGGTGACTATATACAGGGTCAGTACCATATTAACAATGTACAGGGATACTGGAGTGATGGAGGTAGATATGTATAGGGGTAAGGTGACTATATACAGGGTCAGTTCCATATTAACAATGTACAGGGATACTGGAGTGATGGAGGTAGATATGTATAGGGGGAAGGTGACTATATACAGGGTCAGTACCATATTAACAATGTACAGGGATACTGGAGTGATGGAGGTAGATATGTATAGGAGTAAGGTGACTATATACAGGGTCAGTACCATATTAACAATGTACAGGGATACTGGAGTGATGGAGGTAGATATGTATAGGGGTAAAGGTGACTATATACAGGGTCAGTACCATATTAACAATGTACAGGGATACTGGAGTGATGGAGGTAGATATGTATAGGGGTAAGGTGACTATATACAGGGTCAGTACCATATTAACAATGTGCAGGGATACTGGAGTGATGGAGGTAGATATGTATAGGGGTAAAGGTGACTATATACAGGGTCAGTACCATATTAACAATGTACAGGGATACTGGAGTGATGGAGGTAGATATATATAGGGGTAAGGTGACTATATACAGGGTCAGTACCATATTAACAATGTACAGGGATACTGGAGTGATGGAGGTAGATATGTATAGGGGTAAGGTGACTATATACAGGGTCAGTACCATATTAACAATGTACAGGGATACTGGAGTGATGGAGGTAGATATGTATAGGGGTAAGGTGACTATATACAGGGTCAGTTCCATATTAACAATGTACAGGGATACTGGAGTGATGGAGGTAGATATGTATAGGGGGAAGGTGACTATATACAGGGTCAGTACCATATTAACAATGTACAGGGATACTGGAGTGATGGAGGTAGATATGTATAGGGGTAAGGTGACTATATACAGGGTCATTACCATATTAACAATGTACAGGGATACTGGAGTGATGGAGGTAGATATGTATAGGGGTAAGGTGACTATATACAGGGTCATTACCATATTAACAATGTACAGGGATACTGGAGTGATGGAGGTAGATATGTATAGGGGTAAGGTGACAGGGATACTGGAGTGATGGAGGTAGATATGTATAGGGGTAAGGTGACTATATACAGGGTCAGTACCATATTAACAATGTACAGGGATACTGGAGTGATGGAGGTAGATATGTATAGGGGTAAGGTGACTATATACAGGGTCAGTACCATATTAACAATGTGCAGGGATACTGGAGTGATGGAGGTAGATATGCATAGGGGTAAGGTGACTATATACAGGGTCAGTACCATATTAACAATGTACAGGGATACTGGAGTGATGGAGGTAGATATGTATAGGGGTAAGGTGACTATATACAGGGTCAGTGCCATATTAACAATGTACAGGGATACTGGAGTGATGGAGGTAGATATGTATAGGGGGAAGGTGACTATATACAGGGTCAGTACCATATTAACAATGTGCAGGGATACTGGAGTGATGGAGGTAGATATGTATAGGGGGAAGGTGACTATATACAGGGTCAGTACCATATTAACAATGTACAGGGATACTGGAGTGATGGAGGTAGATATGTATAGGGGTAAGGTGACTATATACAGGGTCAGTACCATATTAACAATGTACAGGGATACTGGAGTGATGGAGGTAGATATGTATAGGGGTAAGGTGACTATATACAGGGTCAGTACCATATTAACAATGTACAGGGTTACTGGAGTGATGGAGGTAGATATGTATAGGAGTAAGGTGACTATATACAGGGTCAGTACCATATTAACAATGTACAGGGATACTGGAGTGATGGAGGTAGATATGTATAGGGGTAAAGGTGACTATATACAGGGTCAGTACCATATTAACAATGTACAGGGATACTGGAGTGATGGAGGTAGATATGTATAGGGGTAAGGTGACTATATACAGGGTCAGTACCATATTAACAATGTGCAGGGATACTGGAGTGATGGAGGTAGATATGTATAGGGGTAAAGGTGACTATATACAGGGTCAGTACCATATTAACAATGTACAGGGATACTGGAGTGATGGAGGTAGATATATATAGGGGTAAGGTGACTATATACAGGGTCAGTACCATATTAACAATGTACAGGGATACTGGAGTGATGGAGGTAGATATGTATAGGGGTAAGGTGACTATATACAGGGTCAGTACCATATTAACAATGTACAGGGATACTGGAGTGATGGAGGTAGATATGTATAGGGGTAAGGTGACTATATACAGGGTCAGTTCCATATTAACAATGTACAGGGATACTGGAGTGATGGAGGTAGATATGTATAGGGGGAAGGTGACTATATACAGGGTCAGTACCATATTAACAATGTACAGGGATACTGGAGTGATGGAGGTAGATATGTATAGGGGTAAGGTGACTATATACAGGGTCATTACCATATTAACAATGTACAGGGATACTGGAGTGATGGAGGTAGATATGTATAGGGGGAAGGTGACTATATACAGGGTCAGTACCATATTAACAATGTACAGGGATACTGGAGTGATGGAGGTAGATATGTATAGGGGGAAGGGGACTATATACAGGGTCAGTACCATATTAACAATGTACAGGGATACTGGAGTGATGGAGGTAGATATGTATAGGGGTAATCATACTATATACAGGGTCAGTACCATATTAACAATGTACAGGGATACTGGAGTGATGGAGGTAGATATGTATAGGGGTAAGGTGACAGGGATACTGGAGTGATGGAGGTAGATATGTATAGGGGTAAGGTGACTATATACAGGGTCAGTACCATATTAACAATGTACAGGGATACTGGAGTGATGGAGGTAGATATGTATAGGGGTAAGGTGACTATATACAGGGTCAGTACCATATTAACAATGTGCAGGGATACTGGAGTGATGGAGGTAGATATGTATAGGGGTAAGGTGACTATATACAGGGTCAGTACCATATTAACAATGTACAGGGATACTGGAGTGATGGAGGTAGATATGTATAGGGGTAAGGTGACTATATACAGGGTCAGTGCCATATTAACAATGTACAGGGATACTGGAGTGATGGAGGTAGATATGTATAGGGGGAAGGTGACTATATACAGGGTCAGTACCATATTAACAATGTACAGGGATACTGGAGTGATGGAGGTAGATATGTATAGGGGGAAGGTGACTATATACAGGGTCAGTACCATATTAACAATGTGCAGGGATACTGGAGTGATGGAGGTAGATATGTATAGGGGGAAGGTGACTATATACAGGGTCAGTACCATATTAACAATGTACAGGGATACTGGAGTGATGGAGGTAGATATGTATAGGGGTAAGGTGACTATATACAGGGTCAGTACCATATTAACAATGTACAGGGATACTGGAGTGATGGAGGTAGATATGTATAGGGGTAAGGTGACTATATACAGGGTCAGTACCATATTAACAATGTACAGGGATACTGGAGTGATGGAGGTAGATATGTATAGGGGTAAGGTGACTATATACAGGTTCATTTTTAAATGATTTTTATATTTTTAAATAATGACATGACAAAATGGCAGATTATTATTAATGACTTATTAAACAGCTGTACCAAGATGTCCATCACAGGAGATCCTCACTGACACTCGACGTTACAGAAAGATCCATATATAGCTATTGATTCTTGAAGAATATTACTGATATTCAAGCCTTATATACACGGAGTATGGTGATGACGTCAGGAGACGAAACATCAGGAAACACCGTCTCTTACCAAGACAGACTGACCCTCATTGATTTCACGTGTTAAATCCACTTCAAAATCAGTGTAGATGAAAAAGGCAGAGACAGGTTAAAAGAAGGATTTAAAAAAAAAAAAGCCTTGATACAATTGAGACATGGATTGTGTATGTGTGCCTATTCAGAGGGTGGGTGAATGGGCCAGACAAAATATTTAAGTGCCTACGAACGAGGTATTGTAGTAGGTACCAGGAGCATGATTCATTCATAGTATGTGCTTCTGTTATTAAGACATTACTTACTGGTGTTAATCAGTTCTCCAACCTCCTCCTCCTCTTCTTCCTCCTCCAATATGACAGTTATCTCTCCCTCCTCTTCCTTCACTGTAACATCCTCCTCGTCTTTCACTCTGATCGCTACGTCCTCTTCTTTAACTGTAACGTCCATCTCTTCTTCTTTCACTGTAACATCCTCCTCCTCTGTTACTTCTTTAATTGCTGTGACATCCTCTTCTTCCTTCTCCTCTTTCACGACAACGTTCAGCCACAGACCCTCTTTCTCCGTCAAGCAGACCTCTTCTTCAACAACAGGGGAGTAGCTTAGTGAACTCATGGTCGGGGATGTTAGCTAATAGTTAGCTAGCTAGGCTAATGCTAACTTAACGAGACAGCTAGCTGACCAACAACAACGTAAATAGGAAATTAAGTGAGATAACTAGCTAGACGACATAAATGTCTTTAAAACACAGTGGCTAATATACCAGAAAGAGTCTAAAGAGCTTTATTGCTTCGGCTATTTTGGCTAGCAAGCTACGGAGGTGTCTGACGAACTGTTGCTGCCGTTGAAAGAAGCGTTCCGTCCACTAAATAACACGTCACACTAGCAGCCTAACCTAAAATACCTAGACCGCCATCTGCTAACTGGAGTGGGCAACGCAGTTGACGGAAACGTTTATTTTATTTTGATGCAAAAAGTGAATCACTTTTAGCGAATGTTTTTATTTTATTTCAATCGTAAAATTATAACATGATATGAAACGTACATAAAGGGAATTAATTTAAAATGGACTTTATTGTCATGGAAACAGAATTGAGAAGACAAAACAACAAACAACAAACTGAAACATCTAAAATACATTTCAAGTGTTATATTATCAGTGTTTTAGCAATGTCCAAATAGTTGTAGTACGAATAGTAGGTAGATAAATAAACAGATAAATATAGGTGGTATTTACAATGTTGTTTGTGTTCCACTGGTTGCCCTGTTCTCATGGCAACGGGCCACAAATCTTGCTGCTGTGATTTACACACTGCGGTATTTCGCAGATATTTTGACAGTGGTGGAAAAATTACTCAATTGTCATACTTCAGTAAAAGTAAAGATACCTTAATAGAAAACGACTCAAAAGTGAAAGTCACCCAGTAAAATACTACTTGAGTAAAAGTCTAAAAGTATTTGGTTTTAAATATACTTAAGTATCAAAAGTAAAAAAAATATAAATCATTTAAAATTCCTTATATTAAACAAACCAGATGGCACCATTTTGATTTTTATTAACGATAGCCAGGCAGCTAGCCAGGGGCACACTCCAACACTCAGACACGGTTTACAAACAAAGCCTTTGTGTTTAATGAGTCTATCAGATCAGAGGCACTAGGGATGACCAGGGATGTTCTCTTGATAACATTACATTACATTTAAGTCATTTAGCAGACGCTCTTATCCAGAGCGACTTACAAATTGGTGCATTCACCTTATGATATCCAGTGGAACAACCACTTTACAATAGTGCATCTAACTCTTTTAAGGGGGGGGGGGTTAGAAGGATTACTTTATCCTATCCTAGGTATTCCTTAAAGAGGTGGGGTTTCAGGTGTCTCCGGAAGGTGGTGATTGACTCCGCTGACCTGGCGTCGTGAGGGAGTTTGTTCCACCATTGGGGTGCCAGAGCAGCGAACAGTTTTGACTGGGCTGAGCGGGAACTGTACTTCCTCAGAGGTAGGGAGGCGAGCAGGCCAGAGGTGGATGAACGCAGTGCCCTTGTTTGGGTGTAGGGCCTGATCAGAGCCTGAAGGTACGGAGGTGCCGTTCCCCTCACAGCTCCGTAGGCAAGCACCATGGTCTTGTAGCGGATGCGAGCTTCAACTGGAAGCCAGTGGAGAGAGCGGAGGAGCGGGGTGACGTGAGAGAACTTGGGAAAGTTGAACACCAGACGGGCTGCGGCGTTCTGGATGAGTTGTAGGGGTTTAATGGCACAGGCAGGGAGCCCAGCCAACAGCGAGTTGCAGTAATCCAGACGGGAGATGACAAGTGCCTGGATTAGGACCTGCGCCGCTTCCTGCGTGAGGCAGGGTCGTACTCTGCGAATGTTGTAGAGCATGAACCTACAGGAACGGGTCACCGCCTTGATGTTAGTTGAGAACGACAGGGTGTTGTCCAGGATCACGCCAAGGTTCTTAGCACTCTGGGAGGAGGACACAATGGAGTTGTCAACCGTGATGGCGAGATCATGGAACGGGCAGTCCTTCCCCGGGAGGAAGAGCAGCTCCGTCTTGCCGAGGTTCAGCTTGAGGTGGTGATCCGTCATCCACACTGATATGTCTGCCAGACATGCAGAGATGCGATTCACCACCTGGTTATCAGAGGGGGGAAAGGAGAAGATTAATTGTGTGTCGTCTGCATAGCAATGATAGGAGAGACCATGTGAGGATATGACAGAGCCAAGTGACTTGGTGTATAGCGAGAATAGGAGAGGGCCTAGAACAGAGCCCTGGGGGACACCAGTGGTGAGAGCACGTGGTGCGGAGACAGATTCTCGCCACGCCACCTGGTAGGAGCGACCTGTCAGGTAGGACGCAATCCAAGCGTGGGCCGCGCCGGAGATGCCCAGCTCGGAGAGGGTGGAGAGGAGGATCTGATGGTTCACAGTATCAAAGGCAGCCGATAGGTCTAGAAGGATGAGAGCAGAGGAGAGAGAGTTAGCTTTAGCAGTGCGGAGCGCCTCCGTGACACAGAGAAGAGCAGTCTCAGTTGAATGACTAGTCTTGAAACCTGACTGATTTGGATCAAGAAGGTCATTCTGAGAGAGATAGCAGGAGAGCTGGCCAAGGACGGCACGTTCAAGAGTTTTGGAGAGAAAAGAAAGAAGGGATACTGGTCTGTAGTTGTTGACATCGGAGGGATCGAGTGTAGGTTTTTTCAGAAGGGGTGCAACTCTCGCTCTCTTGAAGACGGAAGGGACGTAGCCAGCGGTCAAGGATGAGTTGATGAGCGAGGTGAGGTAAGGGAGAAGGTCTCCGGAAATGGTCTGGAGAAGAGAGGAGGGGATAGGGTCAAGCGGGCAGGTTGTTGGGCGGCCGGCCGTCACAAGACGCGAGATTTCATCTGGAGAGAGAGGGGAGAAAGAGGTCAAAGCACAGGGTAGGGCAGTGTGAGCAGAACCAGCGGTGTCGTTTGACTTAGCAAACGAGGATCGGATGTCGTCGACCTTCTTTTCAAAATGGTTGACGAAGTCATCAGCAGAGAGGGAGGAGGGGGGAGGAGGGGGAGGAGGATTCAGGAGGGAGGAGAAGGTGGCAAAGAGCTTCCTAGGGTTAGAGGCAGATGCTTGGAATTTAGAGTGGTAGAAATTGGCTTTAGCAGCAGAGACAGAAGAGGAGAATGTAGAGAGGAGGGAGTGAAAGGATGCCAGGTCCGCAGGGAGGCGAGTTTTCCTCCATTTCCGCTCGGCTGCCCGGAGCCCTGTTCTGTGAGCTCGCAATGAGTCGTCGAGCCACGGAGCAGGAGGGGAGGACCGAGCCGGCCTGGAGGATAGGGGACATAGAGAGTCAAAGGATGCAGAAAGGGAGGAAAGGAGGGTTGAGGAGGCAGAATCAGGAGATAGGTTGGAGAAGGTTTGAGCAGAGGGAAGAGATGATAGGATGGAAGAGGAGAGAGTAGCGGGGGAGAGAGAGCGAAGGTTGGGACGGCGCGATACCATCCGAGTAGGGGCAGTGTGGGAAGTGTTGGATGAGAGCGAGAGGGAAAAGGATACAAGGTAGTGGTCGGAGACTTGGAGGGGAGTTGCAATGAGATTAGTGGAAGAACAGCATCTAGTAAAGATGAGGTCAAGCGTATTGCCTGCCTTGTGAGTAGGGGGGGAAGGTGAGAGGGTGAGGTCAAAAGAGGAGAGGAGTGGAAAGAAGGAGGCAGAGAGGAATGAGTCAAAGGTAGACGTGGGGAGGTTAAAGTCACCCAGAACTGTGAGAGGTGAGCCATCCTCAGGAAAGGAACTTATCAGGGCGTCAAGCTCATTGATGAACTCTCCAAGGGAACCTGGAGGGCGATAAATGATAAGGATGTTAAGCTTGAAAGGGCTGGTAACTGTGACAGCATGGAATTCAAAGGAGGCGATAGACAGATGGGTCAGGGGAGAAAGAGAGAATGTCCACTTGGGAGAGATGAGGATCCCAGTGCCACCACCCCGCTGACCAGAAGCTCTCGGGGTGTGCGAGAACACGTGGGCAGACGAGGAGAGAGCAGTAGGAGTAGCAGTGTTATCAGTGGTAATCCATGTTTCCGTCAGTGCCAAGAAGTCGAGGGACTGGAGGGAAGCATAGGCTGAGATGAACTCTGCCTTGTTGGCCGCAGATCGGCAGTTCCAGAGGCTGCCTGAGACCTGGAACTCCACGTGGGTCGTGCGCGCTGGGACCACCAGGTTAGAGTAGCAGCGGCCACGCGGTGTGAAGCGTTTGTATGGTCTGTGCAGAGAGGATAAGATAAGATAAGATAAGTGTGTGAATTGAACCATTTTCCTGTCAAAATGTAACGAGTACTTTTGGGTGTCAGGGAAAATGTATGTAGTAAAAAGTACATTATTTTCTTTAGGAATGTAGTGAAGTAAAAGTAAAAGTTGGGAAAAAAATATAAATAGTAAAGTAAAGTACAGATACCCCTAAAAAAGTACTTAAGTAGTACTTTAAAGTAGTTTTACTTCAGTACTTTACACCACTGTATTTTGATCACACAGATATGGGTGTTTATTGATGTTTGATTTGTTTTCTAATTCTCTGTGATCTGTGGGAAATATGTGTCTCTAACGTGGTCATACATTTGGCAGGAGGTCAGGAAGTGCAGCTCAGTTTCCACCTCATTTTGTGGGCAGTGGGTCATCTCTCGAGAGCCACGTCTGCCTATGGAAATAGCAAGACTATGCTCACTGAGTCTGTACAGAGTCAAAGCTTTCCTTAAGTTTGGGTCAGTCACAGTGGTCAGGTATTCTGCCACTGTGTACTCTCTGTTTAGGGCCAAATAGCAGTCTAGTTTGCTCTGTTTTTTTGTTGATTCTTTCCAATGTGTCAAGTAATTATCTTTTTGTTTTCTCATGATTTGGTTGGGTCTAATTGTGTTGCTGTCCTGGGGCTTTGTGGGGTCTGTTTGTATTTGTGAACAGAGCCCCAGAACCAGCTGGCTGAGAGGACTCTTCTCCAGGTTCATCTCTCTGTAGGTCAGGGCTCTGTGAGGTCTGTTTGTGTTTGTGAACGCACGGACTACTTGAGAAAAGCTCAAACCAGGTACCTTTATTAAACCCAAAGGGTCAACCAGCTGAATAGACATATTCACACAAGCCCTGGTATTTAAACCTTCCTATGCTGAGTCTCCTCCTCACACGTCTCGACAGTCTGCTAGACAGGACTTTAGTGATGACTGTTCTTTCTCACTTCATCTGACCTCGGCACAAATTCCCTTAATCCTCTCCTACCTCAGAGCTGTCCTGTTGACTTGTACCAGTCTGTGATCCTGCTCCTTCCCATAGGATCCCTGATGTCTAACAAGAACATATTCTGACCGTATGTACAATTCCAGCATTCCTCGCTCTCCCTCTGTGACACGTCCTGCATCCCTCTCTCTCCCTCTGTGACACGTCCTGCATCCCTCTCTCTCCCTCTGTGACACGTCCTGCATCCCTCTCTCTCCCTCTGTGACACGTCCTCCATTCCTCTCTCTCCCTCTGTGACACGTCCTGCATTCCTCTCTCTCCCTCTGTGACACGTCCTGCATTCCTCGCTCTCCCTCTGTGACACGTCCTGCATTCCTCGCTCTCCCTCTGTGATACGTCCTCCATTCCTCTCTCGCTCTCTGTGACACGTCCTGCATTCCTCGCTCTCCCTCTGTGACACGTCCTGCATCCCTCTCTCTCCCTCTGTGACACGTCCTGCATCCCTCTCTCTCCCTCTGTGACACGTCCTGCATCCCTCTCTCTCCCTCTGTGACACGTCCTGCATCCCTCTCTCTCCCTCTGTGACACGTCCTGCATTCCTCTCTCTCCCTCTGTGACACGTCCTGCATCCCTCTCTCTCCCTCTGTGACACGTCCTGCATCCCTCTCTCTCCCTCTGTGACACGTCCTGCATTCCTCTCTCTCCCTCTGTGACACGTCCTGCATCCCTCTCTCTCCCTCTGTGACACGTCCTGCATCCCTCTCTCTCCCTCTGTGACACGTCCTGCATTCCTCTCTCTCCCTCTGTGACACGTCCTGCATTCCTCTCTCTCCCTCTGTGACACGTCCTGCATTCCTGTCTCTCCCTCTGTGACACGTCCTGCATTCCTCTCTCGCTCTCTGTGACACGTCCTGCATTCCTCTCTCGCTCTCTGTGACACGTCCTGCATTCCTCTCTCTCCCTCTGTGACACGTCCTCCATTCCTCTCTCGCTCTCTGTGACACGTCCTGCATTCCTCTCTCGCTCTCTGTGACACGTCCTGCATTCCTCTCTCGCTCTCTGTGACACGTCCTCCATTCCTCTCTCGCTCTCTGTGACACGTCCTGCATTCCTCGCTCTCCCTCTGTGACACGTCCTGCATTCCTCGCTCTCCCTCTGTGACACGTCCTGCATTCCTCGCTCTCCCTCTGTGACACGTCCTGCATTCCTCGCTCTCCCTCTGTGACACGTCCTGCATTCCTCGCTCTCCCTCTGTGACACGTCCTGCATTCCTCGCTCTCCCTCTGTGACACGTCCTGCATTCCTCGCTCTCCCTCTGTGACACGTCCTGCATTCCTCTCTCTCCCTCTGTGACACGTCCTCCATTCCTCTCTCGCTCTCTGTGACACGTCCTGCATTCCTCTCTCTCCCTCTGTGACACGTCCTCCATTCCTCTCTCTCCCTCTGTGACACGTCCTCCATTCCTCTCTCTCCCTCTGTGACACGTCCTGCATTCCTCTCTCTCCCTCTGTGACACGTCCTCCATTCCTCGCTCTCCCTCTGTGACACGTCCTGCATTCCTCTCTCGCTCTCTGTGACACGTCCTGCATTCCTGTCTCTCCCTCTGTGACACGTCCTGCATTCCTCGCTCTCCCTCTGTGATACGTCCTGCATTCCTCGCTCTCCCTCTGTGACACGTCCTGCATTCCTCGCTCTCTCCCTCTGTGACACGTCCTGCATTCCTCTCTCGCTCTCTGTGACACGTCCTGCATTCCTCTCTCGCTCTCTGTGACACGTCCTGCATTCCTCTCTCTCCCTCTGTGACACGTCCTGCATCCCTCTCTCGCTCTCTGTGACACGTCCTGCATTCCTCGCTCTCTCCCTCTGTGACACGTCCTGCATTCCTCTCTCGCTCTCTGTGACACGTCCTGCATTCCTCTCTCTCCCTCTGTGACACGTCCTGCATTCCTCTCTCTCCCTCTGTGACACGTCCTGCATTCCTCTCTCGCTCTCTGTGACACGTCCTGCATTCCTCTCTCGCTCTCTGTGACACGTCCTGCATTCCTGTCTCTCCCTCTGTGACACGTCCTGCATTCCTCTCTCTCCCTCTGTGACACGTCCTGCATTCCTCTCTCTCCCTCTGTGACACGTCCTGCATTCCTCTCTCGCTCTCTGTGACACGTCCTGCATTCCTCTCTCGCTCTCTGTGACACGTCCTCCATTCCTCTCTCTCCCTCTGTGATACGTCCTGCATTCCTCTCTCTCCCTCTGTGACACGTCCTGCATTCCTCTCTCTCTCCCTCTGTGACACGTCCTGCATTCCTCGCTCTCCCTCTGTGACACGTCCTGCATTCCTCTCTCTCCCTCTGTGACACGTCCTGCATCCCTCTCTCTCCCTCTGTGACACGTCCTGCATCCCTCTCTCTCCCTCTGTGACACGTCCTGCATTCCTCGCTCTCCCTCTGTGACACGTCCTGCATTCCTCTCTCGCTCTCTGTGACACGTCCTGCATTCCTCTCTCTCCCTCTGTGACACGTCCTGCATTCCTCTCTCTCCCTCTGTGACACGTCCTGCATTCCTCGCTCTCCCTCTGTGACACGTCCTGCATCCCTCTCTCTCCCTCTGTGACACGTCCTGCATTCCTCTCTCTCCCTCTGTGACACGTCCTGCATTCCTGTCTCTCCCTCTGTGACACGTCCTGCATTCCTCTCTCTCCCTCTGTGACACGTCCTGCATTCCTCTCTCGCTCTCTGTGACACGTCCTGCATTCCTCTCTCGCTCTCTGTGACACGTCCTGCATTCCTCTCTCTCCCTCTGTGACACGTCCTCCATTCCTCTCTCGCTCTCTGTGACACGTCCTGCATTCCTCTCTCGCTCTCTGTGACACGTCCTGCATTCCTCTCTCTCCCTCTGTGACACGTCCTCCATTCCTCTCTCGCTCTCTGTGACACGTCCTGCATTCCTCTCTCGCTCTCTGTGACACGTCCTGCATTCCTGTCTCTCCCTCTGTGACACGTCCTGCATCCCTCTCTCTCCCTCTGTGACACGTCCTGCATTCCTCGCTCTCCCTCTGTGACACGTCCTGCATTCCTCGCTCTCCCTCTGTGACACGTCCTGCATTCCTCGCTCTCCCTCTGTGACACGTCCTGCATTCCTCGCTCTCCCTCTGTGACACGTCCTGCATTCCTCTCTCTCCCTCTGTGACACGTCCTGCATTCCTCGCTCTCCCTCTGTGACACGTCCTGCATTCCTCTCTCGCTCTCTGTGACACGTCCTGCATTCCTGTCTCTCCCTCTGTGACACGTCCTGCATTCCTCTCTCTCCCTCTGTGACACGTCCTGCATTCCTCGCTCTCCCTCTGTGACACGTCCTGCATTCCTCGCTCTCCCTCTGTGACACGTCCTGCATTCCTGTCTCTCCCTCTGTGACACGTCCTGCATTCCTCGCTCTCCCTCTGTGACACGATTAAGGATGTTTCAAGTTTATAAGTCAGAACCCATCACTACCAACACACAGTGTGAGGTAGCTATAAAGACAATTTAATTTTTAGTAACGGAGTGTTTTCCAGACGAGGGTGGAATAGATGGCTAACATTAGCTAGCTTACTTTAGCTAACGTCAGTCAAAGATAGAATGAACAAACATGTTTACTCTGCGGAAGGTAGCTACCAGTCTAGCAGTGACTACCAGTACTGTGGCGTAAGTGAAATTGATTAAAAATGTGTAAATATCTGTATGATTTAGCTGATGGCAATCAGAGTTCAATACAGGACCAGCTAGGTTAGCAAGCTAACTAACCCAGCCTGGCTAGCTAGCTAACTTACCCAGCCAGGGTAGCTAGCTAACTTACCCAGCTAGGCTAGCAAGCTAGCAAGCTAGCAAGCTAACTTACCCAGCTAGGCTAGCAAGCTAACTTACCCAGCTAGGCTAGCAAGCTAACTAAAGTTACGAATCTTCTGATTTGTTGTGAAGGGGGGAAAAAAATCTATGGTATCGCATCACTTCTCAGCTGTCGTTGAAATGGCCTCACCATCAGTTCAGCCGGAAAATCCCTCTGATAATCTTTTGGTCACTGCTTCATTCTTGATAGCCACAAGCCACTGGCATGAGCTTAGGTTTCCTGGGTCTCTTTTGGTTGGTTGGTTGGGTTTTGAGTAAGACTCTACTTGCACAACTCATGTATTCATAGTTTTTTCTGACAATTGCTCAAGCTCAGTAAATTTGTTTTGGGAATCATGGATGGACTGGAACATTCAAACCATCTGTTAGGTTCACATTGTTCAGAGTAAATAACTCACGGACACTAGAGAAGCTTAACCAAGTTTAATTCTTCCCAAAAGGTTCGTTACAGCTGTAATTCAGACAAAAACATGTTTCCATCATCACAAGTATATATACACACCACTTGGGACAGTCCTCTCCAATCCTTACATCTTCTGGTTCGACAGGAAGAGGCTAATAGGATAATGAACCATAATTTCTCCCTTCAGGGGATCTGACCTCACCTCAACCCCTCTTTTCGCCTAATCCACAGATGTCCATCCGCTTCCCCGAAAGCAATCCTGTGATCTCCTCCCGTTCAGCCAACACATTCCACAGCCATCTGTCTTTCTACAGAGAACCATTAACCTCTGACATAAAAACCAGTCTCTTCCACTCCTGTATTTACTATGCTTTTGCGTATAACAATGGTCAGAGTTTACCCAGAATCCAACACCAGGTCTCTGATTTTCAGGTGACCTCAACCTGAAAAAGTCAGGACTAAGACTAACACTTCTTGGAAAGACATTCTGGTATGTGTTGGCATTTAAATGTGTCATTGTCCCCATTGGAAAGTAAGACTCAATCTCAGGGTTAGGGTCCCTGGGTTAGGGTCCCTGGGTCAGGGTCCCAGGGTTAGGGTCCCAGGGTCAGGGTCCCAGGGTTAGGGTCCCTGGGTTAGGGTTAGGGTCCCAGGGTCAGGGTCCCAGGGTTAGGGTTCTGGAAAATAAGACTCAATCCCAGGGTTAGGGTCCCAGGGTTAGTGTTCCAGGGTTAGGGTCCCAGGGTTAGGGTCCCAGGGTCCCAGGGTTAGGCTTCTGGAAAACAAGACTACGTCCCTGGGTTAGGGTCCCAGGGTTAGGGTCCCTGGGTTAGGGTCCCTGGGTTAGGGTCCCTGGGTTAGGGTCCCAGGGTTAGGGTCCCAGGGTCAGGGTCCCAGGGTTAGGGTCCCAGGGTTAGTGTTCCAGGGTTAGGGTCCCAGGGTTAGGGTCCCAGGGTTAGGGTCCCAGGGTCAGGGTCTCAGGGTTAGGGTCTCAGGGTTAGGGTCCCAGGGTCAGGGTCCCAGGGTTAGGGTTCTGGAAAATAAGACTCAATCCCAGGGTTAGGGTCCCAGGGTTAGTGTTCCAGGGTTAGGGTCCCAGGGTATATACAGCAACATTTGGAATGTGAAAGCTTCTAGGGTCTCCAAACATCACATTTATTGTCCTGATGCTCCTAGAACATTCTCTATAAATGTTCCATCATTTACAAAATTAAAAATGTGATAATTTGACATTCGATCAATCAAAAGTGGTAGGATTTTTAAATACATTAATGTGAAACAAGTTGAACACAAACACATCAAAAGTCACAAATAAATCATTCCACACTGAGTGTTCTACTACTCAGGTCTGGTGTTGGAGATCATTCCACACTGAGTGTTCTACTACTCAGGTCTGGTGTTGGAGATCATTCTACTCTGTGTTCTACTACTCAGGTCTGGTGTTGGGAGATCATTCCACACTCTGTGTTCTACTACTCAGGTCTGGTGTTGGAGATCATTCCACACTCTGTGTTCTACTACTCAGGTCTGGCGTTGGAGATCATTCCACACTCTGTGTTCTACTACTCAGGTCTGGTGTTGGAGATCATTCCACACTCTGTGGTTCTTGCCTTGTGTTTTGCCAGGGAATCTGCTCGAAGAAAGCTCTTCCCACACTGATCACAGCGATAAGGCTTCTCTCCTGTATGTTTTCTCTGGTGTCTTCTCAGGCCGCTTGAGGCAGAAAAGCTAATTCCACAGTCAGAGCAGTGGTAAGGTTTCTCACCTGTGTGTGTTCGTTTATGGATAGATAGGGTTGTGGAGAGAGAAAAACTATCCCCACATACATCACAGCTATACGGTTTCTCTCCGGTATGTTTAGACTGGTGTGTTTTCAGGCCGCTGAAGGTAATATAGCTCATTTCACAGTCGGAGCAGTGAAAAGGTTTCTCCCTAGTGTGGATTCGTTTGTGTGTAGCCAGGGCTGTCCGGGCAGCAAAACTCTTCTCAGTGTGTACTCTCTGGTGTGATATCATTCCACCTGAGGTAGTAAAACTCATCCCACAGTCAGAGCAGTGGTATGGTTTCTCTCCGGTGTGGATTCTCTGATGTGATACCAGTCTACATGAGGTTGTAAAACCCATCCCACAATCTGAGCAGTGGTATGGTTTTTCTCCGGTGTGGGTTCTCTGATGTAATTGCATTCCGACTGAGGAAGTAAACCTCCTCCCACAGTCTGAGCAGTGGTATATTGTCTCTCCAGTGTGGAATCTCTGGTGTTTTTTAAGAGCTGATGAATATTTGTAACCTTTCCCACAGTCAGAGCAGCAGTGAGTTCTCTTCCTTGTGGGTCTCCGCTGGTGTTTCTTGAGGTGTTCTGATGTGGAGAGACTCTTCTCTGCCTCGTCAGCATCATGATGTCGTTGAGGCTCCCCAGAGGATCCACGATAGTCCCGTCTCTCTCCTGTGTGGTGTTCTGATGTGGAGAGACTCTTCTCTGCCTCGTCAGCATCATGATGTCGTTGAGGCTCCCCAGAGGATCCACGATTGTCATATGTCTCTCCTGTGTGAACGACAAAGTCAGACGGTTTAAAACCTGTTATGGACAGGGGGCAGTGTTTCCACTTTGAACGAATTGCGTACCGAAACTGAATTTCCTCCTACTCTGCCCCAGAAGGTAATACATGCATATTATTATTACTATTGTATAGAAAACACTCTGAAGTTTCTAAAACTGTTTGAATTATGTCTGTAAGTAGAACAGAACTCATTTGGCAGACAAAAACCTGAGAAGACTTCCACACAGGAAGTGAGAACTCGATTTTCAAAACAGTGCCAAATGATACCCCATATAGTTATGGATAAGCAAACACTTCCTAGGGCTTCCACTACATGTCACCGTCTTTAGATTTTGGTTATATGATTCTACTATAAAGGAGGGGCTCATAGGAGCTATTTTAGTGAGTGGTCTTCAGAAATCTCAGTCTCATTTTGCGCGCGAGTGAGAGAGAGTGCTCTCGTTCCAATGCTCTTTCTTCAGACAATGAAATTCTCCGGTTGGATCCTTATTGATGATTAATGTAAAACACATCCTAAATATGGATTGCATACATCATTTGACTTGTTTCTACGACCTGTAACGGAACATTTTGAGTTTTTTGTCCGGAGGGATTGCTCGTGCGTCATGAAAATGGATTCGTGGGCTGAACATGCTAACAACAAGTGGCTAAATGATGGGCTTTATGGAACTTTATGGAACAAATCAGTCATTTATTGTCGAACTGGGAATCCTGGGAGTGCCTTCTGATGAAGTTATTCGAAGGTAAGTGGTACGTACATGTGGCCTGTGTCCCAAGTGGCCCTTATTCCCTATATAGTGCACTACTTTAGACCAGAGCCCTATGGAGCCCTACTCCCTATATAGTGCACTACTTTAGACCAGAGCCCTATGGAACCCTATTCCCTATATAGTGCACTACTTTTGACCAGAGCCCTATGGAACCCTATTCCCTATATAGTGCACTACTTTAGACCAGAGCCCTATGGAACCCTACTCCCTATATAGTGCACTACTTTAGACCAGAGCCCTATGGAACCCTACTCCCTATATAGTGCACTACTTGTGAGCATATTTATAGTGTTTTAGTTGACGCCAAAATGGCGACTATTTCTTTGGCTGGATTGTGCTCTGAGCGCCGTTCTCAGATTATTCTTTTTCCGTAAAATTTATTTTGAAATCTGACACAGCGGTTGCATAGAGGATAAGTTTATCTTTAATTTTGTGAATAACACTTGCATCTTTTATCAATGTTTATTATGAGTATTTCTGCAAAATCACCGGATGTTTTGGAATCAAAACATTACTGCATGTAACGCGACAATGTAAACTGAGATTTGTTTTAATATTTATATGCACATTATCGAACAAAACACACAATACATGTACAACGTGATGTCCTATGACTCTCATCTGATGAAGATAATCGAAGGTTAGTGATTCATTTTAACTATATTTCTGCTTTTTCTAACTCCTATTGTTGGCTGAAAAAATGGCTGTGTGTGTTTGTGACTTGGCTCTGACCTAACATAGTCATATGTTGTGCTTTCACTGTAAATCATTTTTGAAATCGGACACCATGGGTAGATTAACAAGATGTTTATCTTTCATTTGCTGTATTGGACTTGTTAATGTGTGAAAGTTAAATATTTCAAAAAATATATTTTTGAATTTCGCTCGCTGTCTTTTCAGTGGAATGTTGTGGGTGTTCCGTTAGCGGAACCCCGGGGCTAGAAAGGTTAACTCATGACCTTCTATTACGACCTCGGTCTCTTGTTATCTTAATAAAGAAAAAAGATGGAGTCTTTAGGCACCGCTGTTAAACTCCACAGTCGTACAGTATCTAATTGTCAACATAATGCTGATGATGATGATCCAACATGGAGCATAACTGTCTTATTACTAGAGATATTAGATCCAACATGGAGGATAACTGTCTTATTGCTAGAGATATTAGATCCAACATGGAGGATAACTGTCTTGTTGATAGATATTAGATCCAACATGGAGGATAACTGTCTCACTACTAGAGATATTAGATCCAACATGGAGGATAACTGTCTTACTACTAGAGATATTAGATCCAACATGGAGGATAACTGTCTTATTACTAGAGATATTAGATCCAACATGGATGATAACTGTCTTACTACTAGAGATATTAGATCCAACATGGAGGATAACTGTTTTATTGCTAGAGATATTAGATCCAACATGGAGGATAACTGTTTTATTGCTAGAGATATTAGATCCAACATGGAGGATAACTGTCTTATTGCTAGAGATATTAGATCCAACATGGAGGATAACTGTCTCACTACTAGAGATATTAGATCCAACATGGAGGATAATTGTCTTACAACTAGAGATATTAGATCCAACATGGAGGATAACTGTTTTATTACTAGAGATATTAGATCCAACATGGAGGATAAATGTCTTACTACTAGAGATATTAGATCCAACATGGAGGATAACTGTCTTATTGATAGATATTAGATCCAACATGGAGGATAACTGTCTCACTACTAGAGATATTAGATCCAACATGGAGGATAACTGTCTCACTACTAGAGATATTAGATCCAACATGGAGGATAACTGTCTTATTGCTAGAGATATTAGATCCAACATGGAGGATAACTGTATTATTGCTAGAGATATTAGATCCAACATGGAGGATAACTGTCTTATTGCTAGAGATATTAGATCCAACATGGAGGATAACTGTCTTACAACTAGAGATATTAGATCCAACATGGAGGATAACTGTCTTATTCCTAGAGATATTAGATCCAACATGGAGGATAACTGTCTTATTCCTAGAGATATTAGATCCAACATGGAGGATAACTGTCTTACTACTAGAGATATTAGATCCAACATGGAGGATAACTGTCTTATTGCTAGAGATATTAGATCCAACATGGAGAATAACTGTCTTACAACTAGAGATATTAGATCCAACATGGAGGATAACTGTCTTATTCCTAGAGATATTAGATCCAACATGGAGGATAACTGTCTTATTACTAGAGATATTAGATCCAACATGGAGGATAACTGTCTCACTACTAGAGATATTAGATCCAACATGGAGGATAAATGTCTTACTACTAGAGATATTAGATCCAACATGGAGGATAACTGTCTTATTACTAGAGATATTAGATCCAACATGGAGGATAACTGTCTTATTACTAGAGATATTAGATCCAACATGGAGGATAACTGTCTCACTACTAGAGATATTAGATCCAACATGGAGGATAACTGTCTCACTACTAGAGATATTAGATCCAACATGGAGCATTACTGTCTTACTGCTAGAGATATTAGATCCAACATGGAGGATAAATGTCTTACTACTAGAGATATTAGATCCAACATGGAGGATAAATGTCTTACTACTAGAGATATTAGATCCAACATGGAGGATAACTGTCTTATTGATAGATATTAGATCCAACATGGAGGATAACTGTCTTACTACTAGAGATATTAGATCCAACATGGAGGATAACTGTCTCATTACTAGAGATATTAGATCCAACATGGAGGATAACTGTCTTACTACTAGAGATATTAGATCCAACATGGAGGATAACTGTCTTACTACTAGAGATATTAGATCCAACATGGAGGATAACTGTTTTACTACTAGAGATATTAGATCCAACATGGAGGATAACTGTCTCACTACTAGAGATATTAGATCCAACATGGAGGATAACTGTCTCACTACTAGAGATATTAGATCCAACATGGAGGATAACTGTCTTACTACTAGAGATATTAGATCCAACATGGAGGATAACTGTCTCACTACTAGAGATATTAGATCCAACATGGAGGATAACTGTTTTACTACGGGAGATATTAGAACCAACATGGAGGATAACTGTCTTATTACCAGAGATATTAGATCCAACATGGAGGATAACTGTCTTACTACTAGAGATATTAGATCCAACATGGAGGATAACTGTCTCATTACTAGAGATATTAGATCCAACATGGAGGATAACTGTCTTACTACTAGAGATATTAGATCCAACATGGAGGATAACTGTCTTACTACTAGAGATATTAGATCCAACATGGAGGATAACTGTCTTATTACTAGAGATATTAGATCCAACATGGAAGATAACTGTCTTACTACTAGAGATATTAGATCCAACATAGAGGATAACTGTCTTACTACTAGAGATATTAGATCCAACATGGAGGATAACTGTCTTATTGCTAGAGATATTAGATCCAACATGGAGGATAACTGTTTTATTACTAGAGATATTAGATCCAACATGGAGCATAACTGTCTTATTGCTAGAGATATTAGATCCAACATGGAGGATAACTGTCTTATTACTAGAGATATTAGATCCAACATGGAGCACGACATAACTGTCTTCACCAGCATGGGGAATGAGACACCAAAATATTCTGGACATTCCTTGCGTCAGAGTGGCCATTTTGTTGCTGATTAAATCTTGGATAGGAATCTGCAGCTGAAACGATAAAGCGTTTCGCTAATAAACTGAAGAATGGGACTGGAGAAATGTATACAACAGGTGGGTCTAATCCTGAATGCTGATTGGGTTAAAACCGCATTCCAGCCGGTGTCTATTCCACAAGTTACCACCGGCTAAATCTATAACATTAAAATGAAAATTTACTCTGTTCCATCTGACTGCGCAATCCACTGTCTCATCAGCCCAGCCAGGCAATTTATAAACTTGATCTTCACTATAAAAAGCATCTAGACATCATCTCTCATTCCTTTTAGACTAACATTTAGTTTACAACAGCAGAGATTTGAATAAACCTTGCTGTCCGTCTCTCTAACATTGTTTGTGTCGGGGTCGGGACTCGGGACGAGAGGCAGGTAGCGTTTCTCAGCCAGTCAAAATCCTTAAATCAGCTGGTATAACTTTTATGGATATATATATATATATACAAAGAAATGTAATTTTAAAAAGGTCAAACGAAACGAAGTGCATCTTGTTTGCAGTCTTTCCTGCTTCAGTTTGAAGTTATTGTGTTAGCTGTGTTATTGTTATTTTATATTATTATTACTAGCTCCTTTTGAACAGTGTCCTGATGAGATGTTCTATGTTATTATTACTAGCTCCATTTGAACAGTGTCCTGATGAGATGTTCTATGTTATTATTACTAGCTCCTTTGAACAGTGTCCTGATGAGATGTTCTATGTTATTATTACTAGCTCCTTTGAACAGTGTCCTGATGAGATGTTCTATGTTATTATTACTAGCTCCTTTGAACAGTGTCCCGATGAGATGTTCTATGTTATTATTACTAGCTCCTTTGAACAGTGTCCTGATGAGATGTTCTATGTTATTATTACTAGCTCCTTTGAACAGTGTCCTGATGAGACATGTTCTATGTTATTATTACTATCTCCTTTGAACAGTGTCCTGATGAGACATGTTCTATATTATTATTACTATCTCCTTTGAACAGTGTCCTGATGAGACATGTTCTATGTTATTATTACTATCTCCTTTGAACAGTGTCCTGATGAGATGTTCTATATTATTATTACTAGCTCCTCTGAACAGTGTCCTGATGAGATGTTCTATATTATTATTACTAGCTCCTTTGAACAGTGTCCTGATGAGACATGTTCTATGTTATTATAACTAGCTTCTTTGAACAGTGTCCTGATGAGATGTTCTATGTTATTATTACTAGCTCCTTTGAACAGTGTCCTGATGAGATGTTCTATGTTATTATTACTAGCTCCTTTGAACAGTGTCCTGATGAGATGTTCTATGTTATTATTACTAGCTCCTTTGAACAGTGTCCTGATGAGATGTTCTATGTTATTATTACTAGCTCCTTTGAACAGTGTCCTGATGAGATGTTCTATGTTATTATAACTAGCTCCTTTGAACAGTGTCCTGATGAGATGTTCTATGTTATTATTACTAGCTCCTTTGAACAGTGTCCTGATGAGATGTTCTATGTTATTATTACTAGCACCTTTGAACAGTGTCCTGATGAGACATGTTCTATGTTATTATTACTAGCTCCTTTGAACAGTGTCCTGATGAGATGTTCTATGTTATTATTACTAGCTCCTTTGAACAGTGTCCTGACGAGATGTTCTATGTTATTATTACTAGCTCCTTTGAACAGTGTCCTGATGAGACATGTTCTATGTTATTATTACTAGCTCCTTTGAACAGTGTCCTGATGAGATGTTCTATGTTATTATAACTAGCTCCTTTGAACAGTGTCCTGATGAGATGTTCTATATTATTATTACTAGCTCCTTTGAACAGTGTCCTGATGAGATGTTCTATGTTATTATTACCAGCTCCTTTGAACAGTGTCCTAATGAGATGTTCTATATTATTATAACTAGCTCCTTTGAACAGTGTCCTGATGAGATATGTTCTATGTTATTATTACTAGCTCCTTTGAACAGTGTCCCGATGACATGTTCTATGTTATTATTACTAGCTCCTTTGAACAGTGTCCTGATGAGATGTTCTATATTATTATTACTAGCTCCTTTGAACAGTGTCCTGATGAGATGTTCTATGTTATTATTACTAGCTCCTTTGAACAGTGTCCTGATGAGACATGTTCTATGTTATTATAACTAGCTTCTTTGAACAGTGTCCTGATGAGACATGTTCTATGTTATTATAACTAGCTTCTTTGAACAGTGTCCTGATGAGATGTTCTATGTTATTATTACTAGCTCCTTTGAACAGTGTCCTGATGAGATGTTCTATGTTATTATTACTAGCTCCTTTGAACAGTGTCCTGATGAGATGTTCTATGTTATTATTACTAGCTCCTTTGAACAGTGTCCTGATGAGATGTTCTATGTTATTATAACTAGCTCCTTTGAACAGTGTCCTGATGAGATGTTCTATGTTATTATAACTAGCTCCTTTGAACAGTGTCCTGATGAGACATGTTCTATGTTATTATTACTAGCTCCTTTGAACAGTGTCCTGATGAGATGTTCTATGTTATTATTACTAGCTCCTTTGAACAGTGTCCTGACGAGACATGTTCTATGTTATTATAACTAGCTCCTTTGAAAAGTGTCCTGATGAGACATGTTCTATGTTATTATTACTAGCTCCTTTTGAACAGTGTCCCGATGAGATGTTCTATGTTATTATAACTAGCTCCTTTGAAAAGTGTCCTGATGAGACATGTTCTATGTTATTATTACTAGCTCCTTTTGAACAGTGTCCTGATGAGATGTTCTATGTTATTATTACTAGCTCCTTTTGAACAGTGTCCCGATGAGATGTTCTATGTTATTATAACTAGCTCCTTTGAACAGTGTCCTGACGAGACATGTTCTATGTTATTATAACTAGCTCCTTTGAAAAGTGTCCTGATGAGACATGTTCTATGTTATTATTACTAGCTCCTTTGAACAGTGTCCCGATGAGACATGTTCTATGTTATTATTACTAGCTCCTTTGAACAGTGTCCTGATGAGATGTTCTATGTTATTATTACTAGCTCCTTTGAACAGTGTCCTGATGAGACATGTTCTATGTTATTATTACTAGCTCCTTTGAACAGTGTCCTGATGAGATGTTCTATGTTATTATTACTAGCTCCTTTGAACAGTGTCCTGATGAGATGTTCTATGTTATTATTACTAGCTCCTTTGAACAGTGTCCCGATGAGACATGTTCTATGTGATTATTACTAGCTCCTTTGAACAGTGTCCTGATGAGATGTTCTATGTTATTATTACTAGCTCCTTTGAACAGTGTCCTGATGAGATGTTCTATGTTATTATTACTAGCTCCTTTGAACAGTGTCCCGATGAGATGTTCTATGTTATTATTACTAGCTCCTTTGAACAGTGTCCTGATGAGATGTTCTATGTTATTATTACTAGCTCCTTTGAACAGTGTCCTGATGAGATGTTCTATGTTATTATTACTAGCTCCTTTGAACAGATGAGACATGTTCTATGTTATTATTACTAGCTCCTTTGAACAGTGTCCTGATGAGATGTTCTATGTTATTATTACTAGCTCCTTTGAACAGTGTCCTGATGAGATGTTCTATGTTATTATTACTAGCTCCTTTGAACAGATGAGACATGTTCTATGTTATTATTACTAGCTCCTTTGAACAGTGTCCTGATGAGATGTTCTATGTTATTATAACTAGCTCCTTTGAACAGTGTCCTGATGAGATGTTCTATGTTATTATTACTAGCTCCTTTGAACAGTGTCCTGATGAGACATGTTCTATGTTATTATTACTAGCTCCTTTGAACAGTGTCCTGATGAGACATGTTCTATGTTATTATTACTAGCTCCTTTGAACAGATGAGACATGTTCTATGTTATTATTACTAGCTCCTTTGAACAGTGTCCTGATGAGACATGTTCTATGTTATTATTACTAGCTCCTTTGAACAGTGTCCCGATGAGATGTTCTATGTTATTATTACTATTACTAGCTCCTTTGAACAGTGTCCTGATGAGATGTTCTATGTTATTATTACTAGCTCCTTTGAACAGTGTCCTGATGAGATGTTCTATGTTATTATTACTAGCTCCTTTGAACAGTGTCCCGATGAGATGTTCTATGTTATTATTACTAGCTCCTTTGAACAGTGTCCTGATGAGATGTTCTATGTTATTATTACTAGCTCCTTTGAACAGTGTCCTGATGAGACATGTTCTATGTTATTATTACTAGCTCCTTTGAACAGTGTCCTGATGAGACGTGTTCTATGTTATTATTACTAGCTCCTTTGAACAGTGTCCCGATGAGATGTTCTATGTTATTATTACTAGCTCCTTTGAACAGTGTCCTGATGAGATGTTCTATGTTATTATAACTAGCTCCTTTGAACAGTGTCCTGATGAGATGTTCTATGTTATTATTACTAGCTCCTTTGAACAGTGGCCTGATGAGATGTTCTATATTATTATAACTAGCTCCTTTGAACAGTGTCCTGATGAGATGTTCTATGTTATTATTACTAGCACCTTTGAACAGTGTCCTGATGAGACATGTTCTATGTTATTATTACTAGCTCCTTTGAACAGTGTCCTGATGAGATGTTCTATGTTATTATTACTAGCTCCTTTGAACAGTGTCCTGACGAGATGTTCTATGTTATTATTACTAGCTCCTTTGAACAGTGTCCTGATGAGACATGTTCTATGTTATTATTACTAGCTCCTTTGAACAGTGTCCTGATGAGATGTTCTATGTTATTATAACTAGCTCCTTTGAACAGTGTCCTGATGAGATGTTCTATATTATTATTACTAGCTCCTTTGAACAGTGTCCTGATGAGATGTTCTATGTTATTATTACCAGCTCCTTTGAACAGTGTCCTAATGAGATGTTCTATATTATTATAACTAGCTCCTTTGAACAGTGTCCTGATGAGATATGTTCTATGTTATTATTACTAGCTCCTTTGAACAGTGTCCCGATGACATGTTCTATGTTATTATTACTAGCTCCTTTGAACAGTGTCCTGATGAGATGTTCTATTTATTATTACTAGCTCCTTTGAACAGTGTCCTGATGAGATGTTCTATGTTATTATTACTAGCTCCTTTGAACAGTGTCCGATGAGATGTTCTATGTTATTATTACTAGCTCCTTTGAACAGTGTCCTGATGAGATGTTCTATGTTATTATTACTAGCTCCTTTGAACAGTGTCCTGATGAGATGTTCTATGTTATTATTACTAGCTCCTTTGAACAGTGTCCCTGATGAGATGTTCTATGTTATTATTACTAGCTCCTTTGAACAGTGTCCTGATGAGATGTTCTATGTTATTATTACTAGCTCCTTTGACAGTGTCCTGATGAGATGTTCTATGTTATTATTACTAGCTCCTTTGAACAGTGTCCTGATGAGATGTTCTATGTTATTATTACTAGCTCCTTTGAACAGTGTCCTGATGAGATGTTCTATGTTATTATTACTAGCTCCTTTGAACAGTGTCCTGATGAGATGTTCTATGTTATTATTACTAGCTCCTTTGAACAGTGTCCTGATGACACTAGCTCCTTTGAACAGTGTCCTGAGGAGATGTTCTATGTTATTATTACTAGCTCCTTTGAACAGTGTCCCTGATGAGATGTTCTATGTTATTATTACTAGCTCCTTTGAACAGTGTCCTGATGAGATGTTCTATGTTATTATTACTAGCTCCTTTGAACAGTGTCCTGATGAGATGTTCTATGTTATTATTACTAGCTCCTTTGAACAGTGTCCTGATGAGATGTTCTATGTATTATTACTAGCTCCTTTGAACAGTGTCCTGATGAGATGTTCTATGTTATTATTACTAGCTCCTTTGAACAGTGTCCTGATGAGATGTTCTATGTTATTATACTAGCTCCTTTGAACAGTGTCCTGATAGAGATGGTTCTATGTTATTATTACTAGCTCCTTTGAACAGTGTCCCTGATGAGATGTTCTATGTTATTATTACTAGCTCCTTTGAACAGTGTCCTGATGAGATGTTCTATGTATTATACTAGCTCCTTTGAACAGTGTCCTGATGAGATGTTCTATGTTATTATTACTAGCTCCTTTGAACAGTGTCCTGATGAGATGTTCTATGTTATTATTACTAGCTCCTTTGAACAGTGTCCTGATGAGATGTTCTATGTTATTATTATATTATTATTACTAGCTTCTTTGAACAGTGTCCTGATGAGATGTTCTATGTTATTATTACTAGCTCCTTTGAACAGTGTCCTGATGAGATGTTCTATGTTATTATTACTAGCTCCTTTGAACAGTGTCCTGATGAGATGTTCTATGTTATTATTACTAGCTCCTTTGAACAGTGGTCCGATGAGACATGTTCTATGTTATTATTACTAGCTCCTTTGAACAGTGTCCTGATGAGATGTTCTATGTATTATTACTAGCTCCTTTGAACAGTGTCCTGATGAGATGTTCTATGTTATTATTACTAGCTCTTGAACAGTGTCCTGATGAGACATGTTCTATGTTATTATACTAGCTTCTTTGAACGTGTCCTGATGAGATGTTCTATGTTATTATACCTAGCTCCTTTGAACAGTGTCCTGATGAGATGTTCTATGTTATTATTACTAGCTCCTTTGAACAGTGTCCCTGATGAGATGTTCTATGTTATTATTACTAGCTCCTTTGAACAGTTACTGATGAGATGTTCTATGTTATTATTACTAGTCCATCCTTTGAACAGTGTCCTGATGAGATGTTCTATGTTATTATTACTAGCTCC